>NW_026854373.1:0-22706 GCF_026571515.1 Ruditapes philippinarum | reverse complement strand
TACCTTTTTATACTTTTCTAAGTGCATGTATGTCAATAAACCTAGAGTTGTGCCGTTCAAAGGAAAAGAATAGTTGCGAAGTAAAAAAAAAACAACAACAAAAAATACGATTTGATTTACGATATCAAAGGCAGTAAACTTTTTTTTTCTTTTTAATATGATCTTTAGACTTTGGACAAAGTCGTTTTTGTAATTAGGGTTATTATCCTGCTAGAGTGTATTGGATTTAAAGCAGCATACCTCCAGATTCATACTTCATTTTCATAAAGCTCTTGAAAATTTATTTCAGCAAGTGAAATATTATGAAGAACAAAGAAAAGTAATTTTCAGATTTCAAAACGGCTCTTTTTCAATCCACGTTCATTACCAAAAAAGATGTCAAAATGTTTAAAAAAAACCTTACTGCGTAAGTTACGCAGTAGAAATATAAAATATCGTATATACTCCAAAACTAGTGATTAAAATCGAACATTATTTCTTAATTATTACTTCACTATGATATTATTTTGTGTAAACAATTACTTGAATCTGAAATCTTTTTTTTTTGTTTTTTTTTTGTTTTTTGTTTTTTTTTTTTTTTTTTTTTGTAATTTTTTAAATTTACACCTTTTCAAGGCTGATTTTCTTTTTCATATTTTGGCTCATCTATAGGCGTGTAGCTTTAAATTGAGAAACGTTAACTTGCTGTCAAACGAAATGAAAATTTTACAAGTCTACGCGAACAACTAATTTGTTTCTTATGGTTTATTTCTTGTCGTGTTCTTTTTCTGTACTTGACATTTTCACATTGTGCCCGAAACTTTTAATTTAAGTATTCAATTTGATAATTTTATCATGTATAAGCATTGACTTTTTTAACTCTTTTTAACTTACAGACGTTTTAAGTTAACGCATGTAAGACATGTTCCTAGAAAGGAGAATAACATAAACAAAGTAACACAGTAAAACATGAGAAAAGTAGTTCGTGTTTTTTTTTTTCTTTTTTTTAATAAATTTTATATTCACTGCCGATCGTGATTGTATAGAAATAGATTTAACTAATTAATTTTCTTTTTTAAAATTTGTTTCACGATTTAAGTGATAGTTTTTAAGTTATCATCTCGTCGATATAGTTAAAAGTATAATTATTAAGTTTAACGTTGCTTTATATGTTGCTTATCTAAATTATGTTTAACTGGCAGATTAAATTCTTTTTTCTATTTCCAGTTTTACCCTACGAATAGCTCTTTTTGTTTGACAGAAAGGTAAGTGTAATTATTATTGTGTAATAATCCATCCGTTACGAGATAATCTTTGCATCAACTTAGAATTAAGTTGAAAGTGATTTACCATTAACGTGAAAATAACAATTTCGCACACTCGGCCTTTGTTTAAAGCGGAAAAAAACATATCTATCAAATAACCGACATAAATAAGCGTACCGTTACGTTTCACGTTAATAACAACATTTTAACTAAACACTTTGGGGCTAAAAAAGAATACTTGGTAAACGCACAATTCATGGTAAACAGGATATGTAAAAGTAGGGGACACGCGATTCGTCATCATTGAATGGTAAGTGATGCAAATAGATTGCCAATTACTTTTTATCAACATACACCGGAACCTAAAACTATGTTCATATGGCCATCGAACAAAAAATAAATTTAAAACCAATAACTACATTGTAATTAATTCGTATTAAAGAAAAAAAACAGAAATTTAAAGAACTATATAATCATATGAGATAATATGCTATTTATTTATAAAGCCTTATCAGTTTTTAATAAGTAAATGTTCCCTACATATATAAAAAAAGTTCACTGTTGATGCTTAAATCCTTGATCAATTATTAACTGTCTTCCATGCTAAAACAGTAACCCTTCCTAAGTCAAATGATGCCAAAACTAATATTATGTTAAGCCGTCTAATTTTTAAGATATTTCTATTATTCGTTATAACACTAATAAAAAATTTATTTATTTATTTATTTCATTTATTTTTTTTTTATTTATTTTATTTATTTATTTATTTATTTCCATAGGACCAGACATTATTCGCGAGATATTCATGTATAATATAGCTTAAATAAATAACAACAACAACAACAGCAACAATTAAGTTTTATCATTTTCTAGAAGATAGTTTGTCTACTGAACTGAATTGCAAATTCATTTGTAGCAGTAATGAATTCTATTCGAAAGACCCTTTTTTACCTATCGTTAATTTTATTTCAAGGTTGCTAAATCATAAATGTATTTTCCATTGCCTTATTGTAAAACAAAAATCAATCAAAGCACTGAATGTACTGATGGGGAGGCTATGACAGAATGTTTCAGACTTATAGTTTCTTTTCTTTTTGCTTCAAATGTGCTGTTATTTCAATTATTACCAAAATAAGAAGATATGCACATTGCGCCATTTATCCTTACTGTTGTGTTCAACCATTCATATATGGTTAATATGGTTGACTATTCATTTTGTTAATATTCCAGAACATTTCATTGAGGTCTCTTTAATCATGCAAATTTTGAAAAACAGCCATTTATAAGATGACATACCAGCAAGTATGACGACTGTTCATTATAAGATCACAATTATAACATTTTTACAACTGACGGTTTCTTTATTAAAATATATCTAGGCACTGTTCATCATAAATACTTTATGTCATTTTAATATCATTGAATGATAATAACAACTGCAAGGTTATGCAACCTTTTTATTGAACATAAAAAATTATACATATTTACATGTACCATAATTGAGATCAATAAGATACTGTCTTGTGATGAGTATAAATATTCATGCTCTATCGGACAGAAAGTTGACTTCTCCCGATAGCAAATCTCGAATAAAATCACGTTTCAGAAAATTATTTCCCGATTTCATTATCCCGTCACTGACTTTGACTGGCTTCGGATAATATTAAAGCTAAATATTTCTTGAAAAAAAATACATATCTGCAAAGGCTTATTCAAAATTGAATCAACCTAAGTGAAAGTTGATCAGGAAGTTTAATATCTTCTTTTTTTACCGCCAAACCCAAACAACTTATGGTAGTTAATATTTTAAACCTCACTAGCTTGAAATATATATCTGCGGAAAATCTGTTGTTAACTAAGGGTGTGCGGTTATTAGTTAGGGTTTTCCCTGTCGACCATTTCCCGCAAATAGGTGAGAACACCGAAGCGTCAGTGCTATGAATGGTGTTATAAATAGCGTGTTTTGGAAGTTTTTGTTGAAACTTCTCCAAATCCCTCCTCCAGAGGCGTGCACGTCGCGGAGAAGGCACACGGCAGGTCAATGGTCAAGTCATCTCAAGTACCAGAGGTGATTGGTTGACCGGCCGTGACCTACTCTGGAGGTTTGGCGCTAATGAAAGCCGTTTTTGTTGTCGTCAGTCAGGAAGTTGATGCCTTGACAGTATTGTCGTCTCCTTTACCACCAACGAACGAAGAATTGGCTACCAGGAAGATTCTGCTTACATTCTGATTACAAAAAGATGTCCACGATGCTATAATCTCGGAAATATGCATGATTATTACGGCGCCGAGTATAAATAAACTTAAACACACACTTTTGTTGAAAACAAAACAAAAAAGCAACATAATTTCTGTAGTAATTTTTCAAGTGTTGTAAAATGAATACGAAATTCCTCTTATGCCGCCGATTATTTTTAGATCACAAACATATAAGTTCTTTTTATTTGATTTATTCAAATAAACATTAATCACTTCAGCGCGGGCAAATATCGTTCTCAAATTAAAATTTCGTAAGATATGTTGATGAATAATTCCCGAATGCTCGACTGTAAGTCATTCGTATATACATGTATATACGTTCTTTTTTTAAAGCTTCTTATTCTTTAATATTTTTATGTATCTCATAATCTGTATTGAAAATTTGAATTTTATTACACATGGACTATCAAATTATGATGCGTTGCCCTTGAATTGAATAAACTTTCTAATTACATAATACGAGGTCATTCATTTGATTGAAGACTGATCTTTGCGTCATTCTCTGAAATAATTATTTCCTTGTTAAAACATATTTGACCACATATTTCTGTCATTCAACTGTTCACTTTACTTCTGATTTTTGTTGTACCGAAACACATGTTTCTATTTGTGTTTTCTAATCAATTCGAATCTATAATCAGTTTAATGGGATTACCACCGGGTAAACGACTACTAGGTGCTTTGGTCATGTTTATTACCCCAAAAAATTTGAATGTTTCTTTTGGGATTAAAATGAGCGTAGTTAACTAAACAACTGGTTGTATAAATCCCTGACCTGTCTAATTCTAATTATGAGATTAGTGGATATATTAAGACTTTCACTACAAAATATTCCTAAACAAAAGAGCACATGTTTAAATTTATTCCTATACAAATAAAAGATCAGAATAGGGATCTGTCAATTGCCAGACATATTTTTAAAAGATACCTTTATGTTAAAAGTTTGATTAATGAATTATGTAAGATGAAAATATAAGTATTGCTTTTTTATTTTTCAAATGTAAAATGTAATCTTGTGCTGAAATGTTGTCGGAGGGTCCTTACGGGTTTTGTAGTTTTTTTTTTCGGCGATAATGGTTCAAGAATATAATGTTTTCAAACTATATGTTCATCACCATCAGTGAATCTTTAGTTAAATGTATGCAAAATATTCACTAACAGCTATATGATATACAGCGGTTTAAGAGCGTTTTGCGCGTACAGCCTCCTACGGTGTACTAATAAGTTAGTTTTCCTTAGTTCTCACGCAAGCATGATCCATGTCTCTGATGTAAGCGACTGTTTACCATTATTTGTCTTTAAATAGATATTAAGGACTATTAATGGTTTATAACAACAAAAGAACATGCATGATATTGAGACTACGGTGTTGCAACGTTCTAGTTAATGACCCGTCATAAACAGTCGGTCGCTGCGTAGTAATTGGAAAATTGTTATCAAAAATAATAAATAATATGTGCCACCTAATCAAAGCATTTACTTATAAATTTTCATTTATGCTTTTTGTTAAAAAAATATTGATAAAGTTATTATGTATAGAAGGGTTTTCATACCAGAACTATTTATGACCAACGTATGACTAAACCTGATTACCGCCGCAGTATAACGTCACGGAGTAATGATTTTGAAAAAATTCAAGAATTTTTCAGAGAATTATTATCTTTACAAATTGCAGATATGAAGTTAAAGAATGAAAATATTTTCATATTGTAAATGTCTGTGCTGACTGATGAGTCAGCTTAAAACATCAAGGTACTATTTTTTACCTGATTACCGCGGCAGTAAGATTTGACGAATAGTATTAACATTGGGGAGGCATAGCCTCCCCAAAAACTAATTGATTCGCATTAAACTAATGTTCACATGACTATCCATATACATGTATAACCAATGAATGATGAGCGCCAAAAGCTCGCACGACGCTTTAAAAGGGCCTACTTTCAACAAACAGTTTAATAAAAATTAATACCCATTTTATATTAAAGAATATAGTTTTCTTACAACAATTATTTAAGAAAAAAACGACAATAGCAAAGGTCTTGCAGCTAGTAAGCAAGTAATTCCGATATAAGATATGCACAAAGCAAATTATGTATCCTTTTTTACAAAAAATGTCCTAATAGAACTGCAAGCAAACATGTCGTTCGTCATTTTAGTGAAATAAAACATAATTGTTTGAATATGTGACAATAGCCATGATTAGGTGAAGATTTTTCCCAACATGGTGGTTTTCATGAGATAACAATCTTATAATAAATGTTGAATTATCAGTATTAGAGAGGTATCTCTTATTTATTTCATACTCTAAATTTAAAGCATGACGAGTGACTGATCTGACAATTTCCAAACAAGATATATTGGTCCAGACCTACATTCAGTGGTACACACATTTTGAAAAGAAAATTCCGGTCACGTCATGTCAAGGTTTCAAACTCGAATTTCGCGTGTATCAGATGCTACTGATGGTTATGAATGGTCCCATTTAATGGATTTGGTAATATTATTAAGTAAATTCAAGTGATTTTGACCCGTACTCGGCTGAAAAACATGTATAAGTCAATGACGTATGGGGACCTAAAGCGATATTTAGTGCATCTTTTACTTGGTTAAACTCTCAAGAAGTACAATATACCAAGGTGGTGCATAGCTATGCTTTTCTACATGGCTAAAAGTTAAAACAACATATTTTGTCAGTCGGTCCGTCATTTGGAATAGCACATTAATCAAGATGTGTTTGCCGTTGAAATAAGTAGACCGGTAATTGATTCTACAATCTAGACCTTTTGTAACGATCTTTGATTACAAAGTTCGTCAAGGGCACTTGAGAGTTTGTCCGATTTTTCACACGGTGCCATTATTATTCCAAAAATGTTTACATAACCCAGTGAGGACAACAATGTAATTATGAAGATTGAACAGTTTTATGTAAATCAGACATCAGCTGCTGGTAGTGAACATCAATCACGGATGATCTCATTAACGTATCCCCGACGTTGCAAAAAAATAATAAAAAACATTTACAAGAGATATAATAAGATAGTGCCCTCGTTCTCACGCAGGATATTTCAATAAATATCGAACACAGACATTGCCGAAAGCCGTTTCGTCGTTTATAGAATATAAGCAAAAACATCTGAAGAAAGTGTGATCACTCGGAAACATCAATCACATAAAAAAATTGCATGAAAACTGCAGACTCGATTTTAACTGAGTCTGTGTATGAGGGATAATGAGAAATTGCAATATCTCTCATGCCCCCTAGCACCGGCTGGGGCGGCATTTAATTTTTAACACTAAAAAGTGATGGAATCAATGATCCCGAAGACAAGAAAAATACAACAATGAAGTAAAGTACGGGGTAACTTTTTTACCACTGCCACACAGCAATTCACACCTGCTGTTGTAAAGTAGAAAAATCTGGAGAAAGTGTGATCCTTCTGAAGCATTAATCAAATTTGTATAAAATAAGATCATGTTTTATTAGAGCAAATAAAAATGCAAGTTACATCAGTGTGGGAATAAGGCGACGTTATATAAGAGTATATAAACACGAGGCATTCGATTTCTATAAATAATACACGAGTTATACATGTATAATCAAACTATCACCTATGTTATCAAAATGATTACTTATCGCATACAAACTAGTATGTGCCTAGGCAGGCACGGATCGGCCGGCTAAAGGGACTGAAGCCCCCGCCCCCCACCCGACAAACGCCCTTTCTTGTATATGTTTTATGAAAAAAAGGCACCGGCAATGTATCCAGAAATAAGGGAAAGTTCCTTTAAAATGTTAGTATCTTATACCGTTGCACGTCTGAAGTTTTCTGGGTAAATGTAGTTCTTTAAACGTGTATTATAAAATGTGTTAATCCAATAATGCATCAGAACCTATCACATGATATTCAAAAAAAGAGTGGTATTTAAAGCTCTTGCATGCATTTGCTAAAGGCTGAAAAATTCTGGAAATTTGTAGAAACATCAATTTAAATAGTGCAAATGAAAATGCATGAGAAAAGTCCATTTTATTTGTATATATTTTTCAGAGATCGGCTAGAATTAAAAACCCTGTCTTGCATGTTCTTAAGTCTCTGTACAATATTATTTTCTCAATTTTAAAATCATTGCAAGTTAGCTGTATAACCCATCGAATAGACATGTCGTCTGTAGCGGCTCATTTAATAAGACCTTAAAAGATTATGCTTTTTTCATTGCTCAGACAAGCAGGCCCGTGATATGTAATATAAAATCCACCAGTCATTAATATTGCGATTAATTTGACAGCATGTTTAATATAAAAAAGCAACTGAATTTGAGCGCCAATTTTCTGAAGGACACAAATCTTATTCTTTGACGTGACCCCTCGCTCTTTTTGAAATGAACTGTTTAGATTATTAATTTTCAAATTCTCACAAACGTCAGCCAGAAAATGTCTACTACGCGTGTGTTTAAGTTTGAAAACCTAGGTTTGCATCCTAAAAGGGGCAAAGGGGAGTTGGTATGCAGGTCTTCCCGAGAGAACACGAAATCTGCATTTTAATTAAAATTAAATGGCGACTTCGCGTGCATTTCAAAACTAAAATCGGCTGGAGTAATAAATATGCAAACAGCCCTTCGTTCCTATATTATATGTTATTTTGGTTTTGGAGTGATATATGTGGATATATTACCTGTTAAGATTTTATATCACCCGAGCCGTTAGGCGAGGGTGATATTTTATCTTGGCAGGTAATATATCCACATATATCACTCCAAAACCAAAATAATAATTTTATTACCCTTCACCTGCCGAGTTTAGACGATTTTTTAAAAAATCATTGCTGTTTCAAATGAAACGTCGAAATAAGATTCCCTTTAGGATACCTCTCCGTCACAACATGACGTCACATAAATACATGACGTTTTTTCCCGTACCTTACGAAAGTAAACAAGAGAAAAGGAGTAGACTATTGAACGCACTTTTTTGTAATTAATATCAAGCTTTCACAAGGTCATATTTGTTTTCGATACTGATAGATATATGTATCATTACTCTACTTTGGTAAATATTGATCATTTGTCAGTTAAAATGTGCTTTTAAATTGGATTTTACACTGCGTAAAATCGAACCGTACGCGCATCACCTCAGCGCATGTTGTTTACAACGTTGGGTACCAAACGGGGAAATTTAGTGTGTATATTACCCGTCTGGCTCGGTTATATCAATTTCTTTCGGGTGATCAATATCCAATCAAAAAGGCGGAAAAAATCTGGAAGGGTAATAAACATAATTATAGATCTATGTAACGGACATATTAATCCTAAAAAAGGAGGCAGGTATGAAAGTTCCAGTAGCCCAGGGTGTCTTGTGAGGAAATAAAAGGTGCTTCAGACCCTTTGTATGTCCCGCATGACATTTTACATAAAAATACAAATACACTTATTATTACAGAATAAGTATTTACAATCAGAATTGTTAGTAAACCATTTTAAACCATGACAACTCACAGTTTTAATTACTGTAAATAATGCTATAAACAAACTAAGAACATTGCAGCAAAGAGAACATGTATCAATAAATAATGTCAAGAAACAACGCTATTTTATTTAATTATTTTGATATAACCTTTTTTAACATGAACCGTTTAAATATCAATGCTATATTTCATATTATACAGAATAATAATAAAATTCTCGTATGTTTATTTTTATTCGAAGCAAAGTGGCCGCTCAAATTTAGCGGTGCGAGAATATAGGGAATATTGATATCTTTACGATTATATGTTTACATGCGCACCGGCTGTTGAGATGTAAACAAATGAAATGTGAACTGTTTTTATTCGATGAATTTTAACATTTTTGCTTTTTCTGTTGCATAATTAAATTAAATGAATAATCTGATATGCTAATTGAACTTTAATTGAACTGTTTAATATTTAAACCTAGCTGTAAAGATGATGATCGCGTGATGATCTTAACTGTTGCTAAGACTGCAAAAACTTGAAAAAGACTGAAGTCGTGAAGAAACTGAAAGAATGATGGACTCGCATTTTTCCCCTACTTATTTGCAGAATCTACTACAAACACTGAAGTCATCTAAAATATACACCGATCTACAAAATGCAGCTCAGGTAATACGATCTGAGGGATCTTTCCGATTATCATTTGACAAAAAACTGATCATGTTCTTTGATCTGTTCAGTTTCAATAATTTGTTTGTTGGAAGTGTCTAGCCGTACGGGCCCTTTATATTGGTAGGCAAAAGTTCTAGCCTTACTGTATGTGAGTCACGTACGACTGGCCAAATGCACTGTTGAGGCTAGCTGTACAACTCGCGTATGACTAGTCTTATTATTTCAACTGCAAGACTGACAGACTTTACAAACTGATGAGTGATATTACGTACAGCTAGCCACTTCCTTTGATATTACGTACAGCTAGCCACTTCCTTGTTTGTGCTCCAATTTTGAATTTATGCCTTATTCTCATGAGTGGGTGAGCGTCCAGCAGAAAAGACATGGTTGATTCAGATGCTCTGTTCTTTGAACGGTTGTTTTAAGAAGAAATTGAAAGTTTTTGAACTTTTACAAATTTAATTTATTTCACAAATGCACAAATATCATTGCACATATCCTTGATATTTGTTGCGCATGTGCAATATTTCAAAAAAAGATTCACAAATCAAACAGAAAGAAACATATATCAAACCCCACTTTAGGGACCTATGAGCCTGTGCTTTATCAGTTAATGTCACCCACTTCCTAGATGTAATAAATTAACCAGGGAATTAAAAAAATAATCTCACAGTCACAACTACAGAGCTTTGAACACATGATCGACATCATGAAATGATGAAAAAGACAAACTAATCTTTCTTTTTTAAATGCTTATCTCAATGAGATTGTTTTGCTGTTTGTAAATATGAGTCAAGAGTTTTTTTTAGCATAATACTTTACAATGTGCAACATGACTTTCAAACAGGAAACCTTGAAATGCAGGCTTGATTAGAGCTTGATTACCATGTAATTTTTCATCAGATCAATTAACAAAATATTTTCATTTTTGTAATTATTTTGAAATTAAGTTTATTCAGAATTTCCCCCTCATATAACTGATACTGGAAAATGGCACAATGCCCAATAGAAAATAAAAAGCAAATTTTCGAAGTTCTGTCTTTAGTTTTAAATTCCCTCCATTACCAAGATTGGTAAATTAAATAGTTAAACAAAAGTGATAAGTGATATGTGATAAAAACCAAGTATAACCACATGATGTGACATGAGAGATATTCCTACCCGGATAATAGCTTGAATTATCAGTGTTTTTATTCTATACACTTTCTCCATTGATGTCTTCAGACCTCGACTTGGACAAGTACAGTATGACAGGTCTTTGAAATTGATTTTGGTATCCTTTGAGAATAAAGATGCAAATCCTATTTGCACAATCAATTTTTTTTCATTTTATTCAGAGTGAAATCTCCAAAACGTCTGTTCGAGTATCAGAATTGAAGAAAGGTGTTCAGTCGGGCCTAGCAGCATCAGGTGAGATATTATGTGATGTTAATAAAGTGATGTCATTTCTATGCTTTTTTCTTTTTTAAGTAAAAGGTTGGATTTTTTTTTTTAGAAAGAAGTGAAAAATATATCAACTTTTTGAATTTACATGTATATAGCCAAAATCAATAAGCATATATCATATGTTTTAGCCATATGATTTCGGTTTAATTATGAGTCATGTACTTTCTTTACATTAAAAGAAACCTATCATCTAATTTATAATCTATTTGGCTCACAAGGTTAGGGATTTAAGTTTCTTATTTCATCTAGGGCCATTTGCAGATGGTAATCTCAAAAATTATTTACTAGTAGTCATTGAAAGTTTGCCCTTCTTTTTTTGTCTAATATTAAAAAGCCTTAATTTAAACTTTCTGTCAACTTTTTATACCATATATGTGGTGAAGTTAAAATCTTTGACCTCATTTGATACAAAATGTAATATTTAGTTGAATTTGTTCTGCTTCAGAATCAGATAAAAAATTCATTATTCAAAACATCAATTAAATTTAATGCAAACATAGTACAGAAAACGTTATTAGTACGCTGATAATACAGAGTCCCATGATAATATGATATTTAAATGTATTAAATATGTCATGATAAGATATTATGCATATATTTACAATGATTAGATTATACTGTAGGCTGGGAGAGGAAGTTACGTAACAGGATATACCAATACTTACAGACACACCCACTATCTTCCCACCCACTTTCAACACCAGCAGAACATATCAAGGAGCCTTTTGTATACCTGAGGAAGGCACAGGTAAAGCATTTTATTAACAGACGGTAAACTTTTTATCAGATGTCATCTAAATTGTCATATAATGATTCAGTATCTATCAGGCGCCTAATATTCCCATATAACTCCGTCCCAAACTTTTACATACAGCTTACATTTAAATTAAGTTATAAAAGCTATACAAGAGAGATCAGCAATCATACTTGGACATCAACTTAGAACTGATCATTCATGTAAAATTTTGATGAAACTGCACCAGTAGTTTTTGACGATTAGTCCATACATTAGTTTTGACAGACAACAGAGAAATGATCCCTATACATTACTCTGTAGCAGGCATCACATCAAGTGGCAAAACTTAAAAAAAATTGCACATAATCTTTAACTGCATAATTATAATATACATGAAAGTAAATTGTTAAAGAATACTTTAAAGCATTTAAACATTTTTATAACAGAAAAAGAAAGGTAAATCGCAAATGTCTGCTACAGCTAAATAAGGGAGCATTGTTCTGTTGGGGTATGAGGAAATGACATTTTTTTTAAAAAATTTGCATTCAGTGATAATGAGAAAATTTGTAAGTTTCACACATTTCCGTCATTTCCCTCATTGTTTAGACAATTTGCCTTTATATGACAATTCATTCAAAACATTCTCAAAGTAATGCCATGTAATTCCTACTAAAATTTTACTCAGAAAAAAGGGTAAGCACTACAAGAAATATTATTCTTTGTGCCAATGAGTGACTTTATTAATGATTTTCATCTTAAGGTAGACCATGGGTAATGGGCACCATAAAGAACTGTAAAATTGACAACATAGGACAGTTATATGTCTTCAAGGTCACCTGTATGCAAAATTTAAATAAAATTTACTGTGTGGTTTATGAGTTATGGATAACATTTTCTGAAACTAAGACCTTTCCATTTGATGGGCTTATTTCAGAAATGAGGAAACTGTAAAAATCTGTAATATCATCATTATAAAAAATGTTTTTCTATTGCTCATTGTTAAGAAACAAATAATAACATTCAAGTAACACATTACACAACCAAAATGTTTGTATCTAAACAAAATGTTCTTAAAATGTATAAAAATGTAACCTACCCCACCACTTTTAACACTAATTTTACCATTTCCCTATCTAAAATGCCTTATTCAAAATATCACTAAAATTTATCGAAATAAGGGTCTGTTTTCAAACTTGCCTAAATTTTTTCAAAGGTATATTAGTTGTTTCATGCGAAATATAAAAATACTTTTACCGTGTAGTTTTTATTTTATCGAACTTTGAAAATATCTGGTATCATATTTGTTATAAATTTTGGCATTATTTAACAAAAAAAATACCTAAAATAATTATATAATTAAAATCAAACTTTTTTTTCTTCATAAGGGATCAGAGAGATACATAAAAAATGTTAAAAAAAGAAAAAAAGAAAGAAAAAAAAAGTTGCCCCTTCTGGGGTTTGAACCCACGCCCCTCAATTTCAATGTAGTTTACAAGCGATTCTAGCCTATTTGAATACTCTTCAAAGTGGAGGTAATACATTACCCATGGTCTACCTTAAATGAAAATTGGAGTAAAAAACCTTGATGTCCTAAGCCATTAATAAAGGTAAAAAAAATGTGCCAATTTTCTTGAAGAGATTGTTCTGGTTTAGTGATAAATTTTCTATTTTCCAAGTATTTGAAAGCAGAATTAAAATCAAAGCAAAAACTTTAAAATAAATTGGTGGAAAAAGGGAGAATTTTCTAAAACTTCATCTAATTTTAGAAAGGCTTTTATTCTGGTGTTGTTAGCATTAATTTTGTGAGATTTTAAGGTTTCTTTCTTAAAATTCAATAAACATCTGTCTGATCCAGATTTCAATGTTATTAAAGAAGCTTGCAGGATTTCATGTAAAAATTGGTAGTTCAGCTTTACTTTTGAATCAATGGAATTTAGTATTAAGAATCTTAGATAGGAATTAAATTATAATTTAGCAACTTAATGGTCACTGAAGAATGAGAAAGAATCAGAGAGAGAAAGAATCTGAGAAAGAATCTGAGAAAGAATGAGAAAGAATGAGAGTGAGAATGAAAAAGAATCTGAGAAAGAATCTGAGAAAGAATGAGAAATAATGAGAGTGAGAGAGAAAGAATCTGAGAAAGAATGAGACTGAGAATGAGAAAAAATGAGAAAAAATGAGAGTGAGAATGAGAAAGAATGAGAGTGAGAATGAGAAAGAATCTGAGAAAGAATGAGAGTGATAATGAGAAAGATTCTGAGAAAGAATAAGAAAGAATCTGAGAAAGAATCTGAGACAGGAATGAAAAAGAATCAGAGTGAGAATGAGAAAGAATCAGAGAAAGAATGAAAAAGAATCTGAGAAAGGAATGAGAAAAAATCAAAAGAATCAGAGAAAGATGCTTGAATTTTCAGTACCTAGAAGAAAAGTTTTACTTTTCATAGAAGTCATTGGATGTCACATTTAGCTCAACTACTAGTGCTCAAACAATGTGGGCTGGGTGCCTAAATAATTATACTCGCCCGAGGATTTTTTTCGAGATGCACATTGGCATAATTTCTTGTATAGGTTTTGGTGGCAAGTTTTATCTCAAGAACTACTATAAGATTAACTTGAAGCTTAAATTTGCATGATATACATTGCTTGTGTCCCTCCCTGAATCTCTTGAAGTAATCACCAGGTCCCTGTAAAATCCTCATGTATTATATTAATTATTCTTCTTCAGATTGCTTGAATATTAAAATCTGAAACTCTTAAAGCTTTTCAAGGAATAGAAATGCTATTAAAAAACAACATTTAAAATCGGTTCACTGCAAACAAATGCTTTTCTTTAGCTTTTGACGTTTTGTCTTCTTCTGAAAAAATGACATTATAAAATATCAACAAATGACTCAATGTCCGTTTTACTATTTACGCTTAATTGAATGTGATGTTAACATAGAAATAAAAACTTTGTCAAATTAAAAAAGGAATCTTTCAATAAAAACATTGCTATATGAAAACAGAAATATACAAAACAATATACATAGAATATGGATCTACACAGTCATGTGATACAAAAATTCTCATAAATAATAACACATGTGATAAAAAATCTTGATACATGTACTAGAAGAAACATACTACATGTATAATTATGTGTACCAGCCCAATAATATGTTTGAAAGATGACAAAGTTATATGTTTTGTTTTTAATTTATCTTATTATACATGATAATGCTTCTACTATGTTTGGCTCAAACTACCAATATTTCAAACAAATTTGCTTGGGTCCTCAAAATTAGTACGCATGTGAACGGGAGAGTCACTGTATGTTCGGAGACATAATTTCAGGTCACTGACTAAAGCAGATAACTCCAGCTAGGAATTTTTGCCAAATTAATTTTGAAAGTTTTGCAATGGCTTTTCTTTATTATCACTGATAATAAGGTTTCTCTTTATTACACTGTGAGTCTTTCCCATTTCAATAAACTTTCTTTTCATTCTAAAAAACCTGTTTTTCTACTATATGTCTGACCCTGAGATGATACCATATTTTTACACAATTTCAACATCTGGAATACGTTAGAAATTTGTAATAAACTGAAAAATAATTAGCTTGACATTTAACAGCATGTGTAATTAAATTTGCACTTTTGGAATCTTGTTCAATTAATACTTTTGAAGCAGTAAAACAAATGGAATAAAATGTGTGTGGCTTTTTCCAGATGAATTTATATCTCTTAATGAAAAGCAAGGAAAAGTAGCAAGATTAAGTTTTAAAAAAAAGAAGAGAAAAAAGACATGCTAATAGTAATGTAATTGATGATTAGTATAACTTTTTTCTTGCATATTTGCCAAAGCGATTTATCTGTAAATCATAGAGATTACTTTCATTTGTAGGTTGCAGACTACTAAAACTGTCAGCTTAATTTGTTTGAATCAGGAGAAATTAAGTATTAAATTAATTGACATATACCTTGAATAAATAGGCATTCTGGTGATTTTTTGCTAAATTAAATCGGAAATCTTTTGAAGCCTGTATTTAACCCAGGAGACACCTGGTACTAACAAGTGTTTTAATGATGTAAAATGAAGGTGCATGAGATTATTTCAGATTACTGGAGCTTAAATTGATTGTAACTGATGTATTTTTTTATTATGTTTTTTACTGTCTTTCTTAGTGTTTTCCCTGCTTGTGTTAAGTTTGATTTAAAACAGGCTCAGTATTTGATTTTAAACAGGCTCATTACAGACGTTTTAAAGGCATTTTAAATCACATAGATCTGAGATAATAATGCTAGCAATATAATACTTAAGTTTAAATGCACTGAGTGCGAGTTTTATCTTTTTAATAGGGTTAATTATTTCTATTACTCGTCTGGTAATTGATTTAATTCTTCCATTTTTTGTGGAGGTATGGGTATGTTTTTTTAAAGTCAAACAAATAAACAAACAAACAAACAAACAAACAACAAAGTTAGTGATTAGGGTATGCTAACAAATTAATAGAAATCCTTTGCCTCAATGCTTCTGCTAGCAACAGAATTCTACCCATTGGACCAGTGCAGAACAAAATCATCCAGAACAACTGTCTCATTTGTCTGCACTTTTTTCTATTTAGTCAGTACATATTTTGAAAATCTTCCCTAAAATAATAAATGGTGGTTGTCCAGATTAAGAGATGGACAAGTCCATTTAACATTTATAAGCATGGTAAGGGTTAATAGGAGAGTGGTTAATGCAGCAGTCTTTGAATTAATTGCCCCACTCCAACATGGGTTCAAATTCTGCCAAATTATACCTGCCACTTCAATGCCACCTTTTTCAATGGTGGACGATTTTCCACCAAGAATGCCACCAAAACACCACTCAAATCATGAAAATGGTGAAAAATTTGAGCAGAACTGATGGAAGAGAATTTCCCAGTAAATTCCACCTTTTTTACACTTAATGCCACCAATAAATGGAAAGTTGGTGGAGTATTTAGACAAACTTTCACCATTATGCCACTTTAGGGTGGCAAACTCTTTTTCCACTAGATGCCACTTTTTTCCACTTATCCCCACCATCAGGGTCGAAAGTTGGTGGAGTATTTAGACAAATTTCCACCATTATGCCACCTAAATGCCATCAAAGGATTGTGGCATTAAAGGTGGTAATTGTGCCACTACATTGAAAATAAAGGGGAATTTGATCATTTTCCAGGTAATGCCACCTTTTTTACACTTAATGCCACCCTTGTCAGTGGAAATAGCTGGCATGTAGTGGCCAATCTAGGGACAGAAGTAACTTTGAATTCTTTCCTCAATGAAGAAGCTTCCAGTTTAACCAAGCTGCCTTACTAAAAGTTGATGGTTCTACTCAGGTACCCACTTATGCCAGTTGTTATTCATGAAAGGGCATCTGAGGTCTTCATAACCCAGTGAAGCTGTTCTCCATTAGACATGGGGATTAATCATAATCATTCATGGTTATTAATAATTATGTCTCCCCCACCTCGGGGGGAGACATATTGTTTTTGCCCTGTCCGTCAGTCCGTCCGTTCGTCAGTCCGTCCATTCTTCGTTTCCGGACGATAACTAGAGTTCCTTTTGACCTACAGCTCTCAAACTTCATAGGATGAATGGTCTTATTGAGCAGATGATCCCTATTGTTTTTGGGGTCAGTAGTTCAAAGGTCAAGGTCACAGTGACCGTTGGTCAATTTTCGTTTCCGGATGATAACTAGAGTTCCTTTTGACCTACAGCCCTCAAACTTCATAGGATGATTGGTCTTATAGAGCTGATGATCCCTACTGTTTTTGGGGTCAGTAGGTCAAAGGTCAAGGTCACACTGACCGTTGGTCAATTTCTCGTTTCCGGATGATAACTAGAGTTCCTTTAGACCTACAGACCTCAAACTTCATAGGATGATTGGTCTTATTGAGCAGATGATCCCTATTCTTTTTGGGTCAGTAGTTCAAAGGTCAAGGTCACAGTGACCGTTGGTCAATTTCTCGTTTCCGGATGATAACTAGAGTTCCTTTTGACCTACAGCCCTCAAACTTCATAGGATGATTGGTCTTATAGAGCAGATGATCCCTATTGTTTTTGGGGTCAGTAGGTCAAAGGTCAAGGTCACAGTGACCGTTGGTCAATTTCTCATTTCCGGATGATAACTAGAGTTCCTTTTGACCTACAACCCTCAAAACTGGGGGAGACATATTGTTTTTGCCCTGTCCGTCCGTCAGTCCGTCCGTCCGTCAGTCCGTCCGTCCATTCTTCGTTTCCGGACGATAACTAGAGTTCCTTTTGACCTACAGCTCTCAAACTTCATAGGATGAATGGTCTTATTGAGCAGATGATCCCTATTGTTTTTGGGGTCAGTAGTTCAAAGGTCAAGGTCACAGTGACCGTTGGTCAATTTCTCGTTTCCGGATGATAACTAGAGTTCCTTTTGACCTACAGCCCTCAAACTTCATAGGATGATTGGTCTTATAGAGCTGATGATCCCTATTGTTTTTGGGTCAGTAGGTCAAAGGTCAAGGTCACACTGACCGTTGGTCAATTTCTCGTTTCCGGATGATAACTAGAGTTCCTTTAGACCTACAGACCTCAAACTTCATAGGATGATTGGTCTTATTGAGCAGATGATCCCTATTCTTTTTGGGGTCAGTAGTTCAAAGGTCAAGGTCACAGTGACCGTTGGTCAATTTCTTCGTTTCCGGATGATAACTAGAGTTCCTTTTGACCTACAGCCCTCAAACTTCATAGGATGATTGGTCTTATAGAGCAGATGATCCCTATTGTCCGTCCGTCAGTCCGTCCGTCCGTCAGTCCGTCAGTCCGTCCGTCCATTCTTCGTTTCCGGACGATAACTTGAGTTCCTTTTGACCTACAGCTCTCAAACTTCATAGGATGAATGGTCTTATTGAGCAGATGATCCCTATTGTTTTTGGGGTCAGTAGTTCAAAGGTCAAGGTCACAGTGACCGTTGGTCAATTTCTCGTTTCCGGATGATAACTAGAGTTCCTTTTGACCTACAGCCCTCAAACTTCATAGGATGATTGGTCTTATAGAGCTGATTTCATCAAAATCCTTCAAAGGGTTGAAGAGTTATGGAGCAGACACAATTTCCTTTAATTTCGTTTGTGAAACTATATATGATATGACATTCAAGTGTCAAGTAGACCTTGACCTTGGAACCAGCCATACGAAACATGTACTCTAACAACGTTCTCTGGATGTGGTGAATTTTTGTTCAAGTATCTACCAGAGAGGCTTCATTGTGAAAACGAGTGAGTCATCCCAACACACTACAGTTATCATGATTTTACATACATTGTAATTTGAGTTGTCTTTCAATAGTGTAAAAAAATCTGACAATATGAACGTTTGTTTCAAGTATCATCAAAATCCTTTAAAGGTTTGAAATATTATGGAGCAGACACAATTTCATTTAATTTCATTTGTGAAACTATATATGATATGACCATCAAGTGCAATTTCGTTTGACGGCCCGCCTGCCATACGCTGATTGAATAACCAGGATTTTCAAAAATTGAATACCTGGTTAAAAACAAAACAGTTTAGAAGCATCTTCTCATACAACCTTAACAATAGAAAACCATCCATAGACAGCCTTCATTGAAGTGACTACCGGGTATTTACATTATCTTATCTCCATTTCCATTCCTGTTTCCATTCACAGTTATTCTCAGCAGTGGGGGAGACATGCGCTTTTTTACAAAAGCATCCTCTAGTTTCATATGGGGTAATCATTATCATTAATCATCATGTTTTTTATCAATTAACACATGGTTATCATTACTGTTAATTATCATGATTATTAATTGATAGAATAATAAATAGATATGGAAGAAAAAAACATTATCATTAGTCATCATGATTCATAAATTAAAAATGTGGATCATCATTTTCAATAATGGTTCTTTATCAGTAATTATGAGGTCATTTAATCATCATGACTATTAATATGTTAGCATTTGTGATCATCATTATCATTAATCATCATGAATATTGATGAATTACTATGAAAAAACAACATTATCATTAATCATCATGAATATTAATGAATTACTATAAAAATATTATCATTAATCATCATGAATATTAATAAATTACTATGAAAAAAAAAGACATTATCATAAATCATCATGAATATTAATAAATTACTATGAAGGAAAACATTATCATCATGAATATCAATGAATTACTATTAAAAGGAAAAATATTTATCATTAATCATCATGAATGTAAATTTTATCAATTTTCAGTTCTAATAATGATTAATTAAATATTCATTATATGGTTATTAGAAACTTATGATCTAATCGTCATGATTATATACAAGTTTGATATAATTTCAGCAAGCATGGGAGAAGAGGATACTGAAGAGCTTAAACAGCATGTGTACAGAGTTGAATATTCCTCTAGCCAGAAAAGTATTGTGCTCTATTTATTTGCCATTTACATTTTTCTAAACTTTGTGAAAACTAATTATTCCTTTTTAATAATGAATATGAGTAATTATTTTTAACCCTTACTCTTTGCATAGTTTCATGTTAGCCTTAAGCAAATACAATGTACATTGTATTATCTTATTATATGCCCGAAAGAATTTCCATATTATGTTATACCCCCTGGCGTCTGTCTGTCCATCTGTCTGTCCGTCTGTCCGTTAGCAATTTAGTTTCCGGAGCATAACTTAAGTTCCATTTGGCCCACAATATTCAAACTTCATAGGATGATTGTCCATATTGGGTAGAAGACCCCTATTGATTTTGGGGTCACAAGGTCAAGGTCACTATTACCTTAAAACTGAAAACAGTTTCCGGAGCATAACTTAAGTTTAATTTGGCCCAAAGTGTTCAAACTTCATAGGATAATTTGTCCATATTGTGGAAGAAGACCCCTAATTGATTTTTGGGGGTCACAAGGATCAAAGGTCAAAGGTCACTATCCCTTCAACTGAAAAACAGTTCTGGAGCATAACTTAAAGTTCCATTTGGCCCCACAGGAAACGTTCAAACATCATAGTATGTTGTCCATTTGGCAGAAAGACCCCTATTTGATTTTGGGTGGGTTGGTCACAGGTCAAAAGGTAAAGGTCATATCACCTTAAAACTGAAAACAGTTTCCGGAGATAACTTAAGTTTCATTTGGCCCAAAGTGTTCAAACTTATGGATGATTGCCCATATTGGGTAGAAGACCCCTATTGATTTTGGGGGTCACAAGGTCAAAGTCACTTCATCTTATAACTGAAAATAGTTTCGGAGCATTTACTAGTTCCATTTGGCCAACAGTGTTCAAACTTGCATAGTATATTGTCCATATTGGTAAAGACCCTATTGATTTTGGGGTCACAATCTCAAAGGGTGAAGGTCACTTCACCTGAAAATGAAAACAGTTTCCGGGCATTAACTTAAGTTTAATTTGGCCCAAAGCGTGTTCAAACTCTCATAGGAGATTGTCCATATTGGGGGTAGAAGACCCTTATTGATTTTGGGGGTCCAAAAGGTCAAGTTTATTACTTTAAAACTGAAAAACAGTTTCCAACCCTAACTTAAAATTCCATTTGGCCCACACTTTCAAAACTTCATGGGATGATTGTCTATATTGGGAGAACACCCCATTGATTTTAGGGTCACAGGGTCAAAGTTCAAGGACACTATTACCTTGTAAAACTGAAAAACATTTCCGGAGCATAATTAAGTTCCCATTTGGCCCTAAATATTACACTTAAAAGAGGATTGCTATTTAAGGAGGGTAATACTTTATGTAATTCCTGTCTTACAAATGCTTCATACTTAAATAAAAAAACAAAACACTTTGGGGTTATAGCTCCGCCTACGGGGCTCTTTTTATAAAAAGTTAATAGGGGAAATAGCTTTTATCATTAGATTTTCATGTTTAAAAATTTTTGTCAAAATTTAAATTGTCATTTTTTTAAAATTTTTTGATACATTTAATTATTTTTCTGCCCAAAAATTTCGTTCTGTAAATTTTTCTTGTAAACAGCTAAAACCCTTTTCTCACTAATGAAAAAATTTAAAATATAATTTTAACCAGAAGTAGGTTGGATTTTTTTTAATTAGTATCAAATTCTATTTTTAAAATTTATGACTGCGTTTCTCCAAAAAATTTTATTTTATAAGGTGCTGACTAAGAAAAAATGTAAATAGGGGAAAACCAATTTTATTGTTTTTTAAAACCGAGGTTTATTCCTTTCTTAAATTTGCAAAGTCTCTGAAGGCTAAAAAGCAGAACTCTTTGTCTCATATTGACACACTTGTTTTGTGTGTTAACTTGCATAACCAATTCGTTAAAGGCACATTACGCCTAAGAAACAAATTATTTTTACCACTTTGATAGGGTAAACTTCAGTTTAGTTTACTTCATTTAAGTAATTGTTTTAAAGCATATTAGATGTTTGTTACCTGATGGAAGTAACCTTTAGAGCTTGTCTGAATTGTACATAAAGTACAAATGATAACCGCCCATGGTCGAGGAGATAGGCGTTACGTCTAATCCAGTTACCTCTCTGGCATGGGTTTATCCCCGGGAAGATGCTTGTTATTTAGCAAAGAAGGTAGTCTAGTATGTTAATCCCAGGAAACGATGGTTAGGAAACTACCCGCCTATATGACGAAATACTGTTTGCTAAAAGGGCGTAAAATAAACAAACAAACAAACGTATACCACATAGTATTTGACTTTGTTTATAACAAAAATACTAAGTCACTATAACTTTTACAAATTACAAAAAAAGGCAACAGAAGATCAAGATGAGTGAAGGTAATGGTTAATGAGCTAACTTTGGAAGTTTGTTAAAAGTAATGTTACACCGAAAATTAAAAGCTTTTGAAAATTAAACATTTAAACATATTTCTTTGAATGGGCCTTAAAGAAACTCTTAATATATTT
>NW_026854372.1:0-5572 GCF_026571515.1 Ruditapes philippinarum | reverse complement strand
TTCGAGGGACGAATTTCAATATAGCAGGGGAGTATGTCACGGTTCAGAACTGTTCACTATAAGGGGAGAAGATGTGTAAGCGGCCGGATACCTCAGTCGGTAGAGCCGTGGTACGGTAGTCCGAGGGTCCCGGGTTGGAGTCCCGGTCAGGCTGCACATTTTTCTCACCCTGTGACATTTGGCGCCCAACGGGGGACCGTGACTGAATACAGCCCAGAGTTTATGTAACTCTGTGAAATTCGAG
The DNA here is from genome assembly GCF_026571515.1 of Ruditapes philippinarum. NCBI lineage: Eukaryota > Metazoa > Mollusca > Bivalvia > Venerida > Veneridae > Ruditapes > Ruditapes philippinarum. Next base: position 5,328 of record NW_026854372.1, on the reverse strand, counting down.
GACAATCTCAATATAGCAGGGGAATATGTCACGGCTCATAACTCTTCACTATTTAGGGGAGAAGATGTGTAAGCGGCCGGATAGCTCAGTCGGTAGAGCCGCGGAACGGTATTCCGAGGGTCCCGGGTTCGAGTCCCAGGCAGGCTGCAAATTTTTCACACCCTGTGACATTTCCCTCCACACTGGCCACCAATGTCGTATGGTCCTTTTCACATGTATGAATGGTCGTTTATGCCTGTAAGGACATAAAACAAATAAATAAACAAGATAAACAATTTATTGGGGAATCCAAGAGAAATATTTTTATCAAAGTGCATAAATACAGTTCCGAAATACATATACGATCAATGGAAGTATGCATGATAATGAATATAATGAATAACAATAATTACCTGTAAGGACATAAACATACGCCTTGATAAATAAATAAGACAACAATTTCTGGCGCAAACCAATAGAAATATTTATATCAAAGTGCGCATGCGTGAGATGGTTTTTCCGGGAAGTTTGTAAAAACGGAGGCCCGGCATGCAAATTATGTCAGAATGAATTAGTTGTTATAATGAGATGATGAAATGGAATGATATAGGAATGATATTGGATAATGGATTGTATATCGGACTGTAAACAGACAAATACAAGAGATATATATATACAAATACAAGGACAAAATGATACATGAAAAACGATATTCAAAAACACGAATATCGACCACATGACCTACGATTCTTTTTGAGAGTGCCCTTTTTGCCGACACAAATAGTGTACAATTATGTACGTTCAAAAGAATTGTTTCTTTTATGCTTAAATATTTTTTATTGAAATTACAGGGACATAAATGCATAATCTGCATCTGGTAAATGTATATGCAAGTTAGTACGATTTTACTGACTGCAACAATAATCAAACGCAAATAGTAACCATGTTCAGTTACCCAGTCATATACTCTAGTATTGTAACAAATATTTAATCTTATTATGGTAAACATTTTTATTCATTTGACCAACTTTTTATGTAATATGTCCATCCTTTTATGCAAAATTTTATTCAATTACACAAAATCTTTCAATTTCAATCTGCCAATCTTACAAGAGTAAGGATTCAGATCTTTATATCCCCCTATTATAAATGTACTTAATCGTATTTTCACCGTATCCCCCAATGACGTCATCCAAGGGCGACAACTTGAATCCGGTCTTAAATGAAAGGGTCTATTAATATTCATATTGATAATAACAACAATTTGACATTAATAGCACACAATAAGTATGTGGTCTTACATTTAACAATCTATCTGGGTTTTTTTCCCTTTGCGAGGCAGTTCTCGCCTGCGTGACTACAAATTTTTCAAATAATTAAAGAGAACATTGAGACAAAAGACGTATGCTATTATCATTTGTGTGGCCAAAATTATTATATAAAACACGAATGATTAGTGTAGTCATGCATCTTGAGTGTGTTGTAATTTTATTTAAGTATAGCTTAGACTGTTTGGACTCATGCAAGGACTTGCCCACAACAGAATGAGACATATGGTGTTGTAACAGTGGTTATTATTACTATAAATTTCATGCATATTATATACAGAAAAAAACCAACAAATTGCCGATTTAAAATAACGACCTAGCCATACAGGCCTCTTGAGAATATTTTCCTTGGGTTAGATAGAGCTTTGTCCTTTATAGTGTTGCAACGAAGAAGATCCCCGCTAATGCAACAGAATCAGACAAATCTTGTTATAAAGAAAGTTCCAGAAAAATGAATTATTTTACAAAAATCTATATACATAAAATTTATAAGATGAACGAAGTGTCGTTTCAGAAAACAGCCACACTATGAGGGCCTCTCGATGCCTTATTTTTCTGTTAGTTAAGAATAGCTTATCCCCAACAGAATCAGACAAATTGCGTTATAACGGTTGGCTTTAGATATATATTTATTTCAATAAACATTAAACATGTTAAATACAGAAAGAAAACAAATGCCGATTCATAAAACACTATGCATTGTGCCCCCTAGTGGCCATATCTCTTGGGCTAGAGCTTTATGCCATATTTTTGTAAATAATGTCTAAACTTAGGTAAGGCTAATCCACAACCGAATTAAACAAATGTTTTTATAACGGATGGCTCCAAAAAAATCAAGGAATTTCATAAACTTTATATATTGATAAACAAATCACAGATCCGAAAAACGTCATTTCCACGAGCTCATTTTCCTTGGATCAGAGCTTTTAGTCTTATGTTGCTATAAAGAAGAACCTTTAAACTGACAAAAGTGCTTATTCACAAAGGAATCAGGCAGATTGTGTTTTAACGTTGGGCAAAAAGGAATGTTTCTTTAAATGAAATATATACACTGTTTTTCGCAACATAATCATACAGATGTTGTTTTTACGAATGGCACCATAGAATGGTGTGTTTTTTAAACAAAAATTCTTACATTTTTCATTATTAAAGTCGATAAATACAAAAAATAGAAAAACAATAGACAGGTTTCTGCAAATAACTTTTATTACAAATAAAACTGAACAAGAAAAATGGTACATATTGACAATAAATCAAAACAAAACAAAAATAGCGGTACGTATTGACAATAATTGAAGAAAACCCCTGATTTTTCGGCGTTAGTGTATAAAGGGAAGTAACCGCTTCAAAAAAGCGGACAACTTTCGGCATTTGCAATTAACAGCATCATATTCTGACGACCCAAACAAATAAAAATGGTATGCCTTGACTGTCTTTATAAAACAGGAAAATAATTGTTTATATTTACAATAATAGTGATACAGAAAATAATGGTTTGTATTGCAAAACATTGTAAAACAGAAAAAATGGTATATATTGACGTAATGGTAAAACAGAAAAGAAAATATTCGTATTCACACCAGTTGTAAAACAGGGAAATAATTGTATGTATCAACAATAATAGTATGTATTGCCAATAATTGTAAAGCAGAAAAGAGTAGTATATATGGACAATAATTGTTTAATTGGAAAAAGTAATGGAATGTATGGCCAATAATTGTGAAGCAGAAAATGGAATTTATTGAAAACAGAAAAATAATGATACGTATTAACAATAATTTAAAAACATGCAAACATGGTTCGATTGATAATTATTGTTAAACAGAAAAATAGCGGTTTATATTAATAACAATTGTTAAATAAAAATAATGGCATGTATTGACAATAACTGTAAAGCAAATACAATAAGATGTATTTACAATAATTGTAAAACAGAAAGTAATACTATGAAGTATTGGCAATTACTGTAAAGCAAAAACAATATTTGTATTGACAATAATTGTTAAACAGAAAGTAAAACTATTTATCGACAATAACTAAAAGAGGAACAACAGAAAGTCCCGGCAAGTATTGATAAAAAAAATGGTGAAAGAAAAATAATGGTATGTATTGATAGTAATTATAAAACAGAAACAAATAATACAACATTAATTGTTAAGGTGAAAATTATGTTATGTATTGACAATAGTTTAAAAACTGGAAATAATCGTATGTAATGCAAAAAATGTAAATCAGAGGTATTGACAATAATTGAAAAACAGAAAAATAGTCGTATGTATTGACAATGATAATTATTGTGAAACAGAAAATGATGGCATGTTTTGTCTTTAAATGTCAAACAAAAATAATTGAATGTATTGACAATATTTGTTAAACACGCAATAATTGTATGTACCGATAATAATGGAAAAACAATCGTAAATACAGGCAATGAGTATTTTATATAAACAGAGCTTGAAAAAATAGCGTTGTTTATCTTTTTATAAATATTCTTAAATGTTGTTTGGACATTCATTTCTTTACCAAGGGGCGACCTTGGCAAGCGTTTCTTCATGCGAGAAAGATATTCAGCTAGCTCACAGAATGTCGGTTGTGCTACTCATGTACCTATTTGTTTCCCAAGTAATGTACAGAGTGGCACCTGAGGTCTTTCCCCACCAATTAGGCTGGAAAGTCGCTATATTTAACCAAATAAAAATTCTTTACCTGACATTTGAATTCATGACCAATTAAACTCTTGGGACTATGTTGTTTATGAAAACTTAAGGAATCCATGCACATAATATTTTCATAAAAAATACAGTTACTTAAAAAGAATCTACAAATGCATGGGTCTTTTTAGGAATATAGTCAATTACATTTAACAAATGAAATAATATAAATAGAAAACAAACTCAAAATCAAAAGATCAAGACGGTGCTATGGTACAGGCAGTTAAGTTTTTGTTTTTGTTTTATTGTTGTTTTTTTCCTCATAATTTCTATAAAAACACAGTTGCTTCAAAAGTCACATCGAATAAAAGCATTTGTAAATTAAACAGTGAAATGATGTTTGTCATGGGAGGACTTTGATACTGTATAATGTAAGTATTGCAAAGACCTTATTACTGCATTAGGTAAATGTTTGTTATCAGGAGTGACCTAAATATAGATAATTTTAACACTCACGTGATTTTGTCACTATAGACAAAGAAGGAAAAAAACTGGTGTTAAACTGCCAATAAACACCGGTAAGGGACTACTTGTATATTCGCTGTTATGTTTTCACGCTCGATTGTATAGTTTTCAAAGCATTTTAAAGCAACAATAAAAAGCATTTTTAATTATATTTTCAGTTCGTTTATTTTTTTTCTTTTTCATACAATATTGAAATAATATCTCACATACACTAACGCCACATATTAGATCCATATCAGTTAACAAATATTTTGACAAAACGGCGCCAATCCGTAAGCAGTGTAATGACGTCATCCTAAGTAAACAACTCATTCATAAACAAGCTGACGTTATTTCGTACATACAAGAATTGATGTAAACACAATACGACGTAAGTTTTTATTGTTAAAACTTGATAAAATAACGTTTTTTTTTTCTTATTATTTCTTTTGTTTGATAATTTCTATATCTTCGCAACAGTAGGGTGCGAAAATCGAGCAGCGTTATACGGAAATCGGCACCGGAAGTTATTTCCGCTTGAAAAATAACATTAGTGATTTTCCTAATTTTATCGTGTTAGAATCGAAATAACATCGCCCTGAGAGGTGTATATCGGCTATTTAACACCGGTTTTGTCGTTTTGATGCGACAAAATTAACCACTCAGGCCTACGGCCTTCGTGGTCAATTCCTACGCATCAAAACTCCAAACCGGTGTTAAAAAGCCGATATACACCTCTCAGGCCGATGTTATTTCTTAAACATACAGATGTGGTTTATAAATAATTGAAAATAAAAAGCATTAGGGATAAGACATGAAAACTACCTATTAAATTATAAAAAAAATGACACACTCTTTGTAAAAAA
>NW_026854371.1:0-14319 GCF_026571515.1 Ruditapes philippinarum | reverse complement strand
TAGCCTTCTCATAATAACTAATGTGTGCAGTTGAGATAAGATATATCAACATGCCAGAAAAAACTTGTTGACATGCCTTTAAAACAGTATAATATATGGACAAAGTGTTTGTCGACATGCACTGAAACATATGTGGTCAAGAAGCCTAGATTTTGTACAACAAACCATGATAAAAGACGTCATGTCGCGTTTATATATGTCGACATGCCGACACACGAGTTAAATACGAACATGGCATCTAGGGGGTCAATTCAAGCTTCCATAATAATGCAATACATGGTCACTGCGCATCGACAACGAAGATGACAACGATAGCGATATTATAGTCGCATGTGACAGTACGCACTAAGCAGTTGGCAGTAAGCATAATGCGAGTTGCAATAATTTGTGTTCATATTATGACAGCAGGTGTCGCTTTGTCGGTACATCCCGTTATTTTCCGGATGATCCCGTATTTTGGCACGTGGAGTAAACAAAGTTACGTCCACTTTATATAGGGGCGTATACAGAACAGTGTTAGTGGGGGACTGACATGTAAATTTACTAAAAAACAAGAGAACACGATGCGACAGACGAAAAGTGCGTGTTTTTGAAGATTCCGCCAGCATGTGGAAAAAAAGTTATATATGTCTCTAATAACTTATCCTACAAGTGGCAACTCACCTCTTATACAATTGTTTACACTTCTTTTTGAGCGTCTGTGATAAGTGAAATTGAATTTTATCTCAAACTTAAGGGTGGCACGAAGGTGACATGTGTGTGTTTTTATTTATCTTCGTGCGCACGAGATACTGTGTCGTGGCCACGGGTTACTAAGTCGTGGCCACGAGATAGTTAAAGTCGTGGAACGAGATATTATGTTGTGGCCACGAGTTACTAATCGTGGCCACGAGGTAATTAAGTCGTGGGAACGAGATAACTTAGTCTGTGGCCAGGAGTTACTAAGTTTAGGCCACGAGATAAATAAGTCGTTGGAACAAGTTACTATGTCGTGGCCACGAGAAAGTTTAGTCGTGGCCACGAAAAAGTTAAGTCGTGCGAACGAGATAAATAACCAATCAAATTACACTATTTATATGAATTTTCCTAACAAGGATGCCCCTACTTCATTTGTCCGTGTCATTTATACAAGTTATTGATTTGTCAAAGATTTAGCGTCATTGTGACCCTGATTTCTGACCAAATTGCCTAAAAATTATTAGGTGTCATCTACTGATCTTTTTAGGTTATATAAACTACGGCTTATTCTTTCTAAATCATTCATCAGACAAGGATTTTGCATTTATCTGACCTGTGACCTCAAACATCCTTATAGGATATCTACTGTCCATGGGCAATGTCCCTTCCCAATAAAATAAACCAGGACTAAGTCCCTCTCAAGTTATGGTATAACCAATGTTAACAGGCCTTTGTACGTACAAAATGACCAATTCTATCATAGAATTGTCCCAACAAAGGGCTATAACTAAAGAGATAAATAAAAACACACACATGTCACTTAGTAACTCGTGGCCACGACTTAGTACAGTACAAACTTGATTTTTTTTTTGTAAAATAAAATAAATATAATTTGGCTTCACACAAACATTGTGCTTTAAATACTTTACACTGTAATTGGGCAGTATGAATATTCATGTATAGTGTTATTACAAAAATATATATGGAAGTTTCTTTTAAATACAGGCACAACTTTACTTGACCCGTAATAAGGAAAGCAGATTCCTATACATTATGGGTATGTGTTTTTATTTAAATAAAACATATTTAGTAAGCATTTTATAGATTTCAATAAATTTCTGTGATAAAAATATATTACTGAAAGATGTGCATAGTATATCTTTAAGCACAAATGTATGTGAATGTGGTGGTGTGTGCGGGATGTCTGATCTATAATCAGACACACATTTGCCCAACATTTGTAATTGATTATGCACATGTCACAAAAATAAACAACTTCCTTTTTTCCTTATTATACATGTATATTTTAATGTGTTACATACCTATTCGCCACTATTAGTGACTGAGACATTTATTAAGTTAAAAGGCTAATTAATAAGTTTTGCTTTTCAATGTCCAAGTCGTTAGATAAAGACCTTCGCAATCGTAGGCAGGTGCTTAACAACTGGATGACAGCATTATATTTATTAGTTTATTATAGTCTCATCAATGTACACAGTTAAAACACATATAAAATACAATACAAATGCACATTGCCAATCTATAAGATTTACAAGAGACTAAAGGTTTACTTACTATTTACATATAAAATTCTAAAAATCTAAAATACCCTTGCTAATTTAAACCAGAGTAGAACATATGATAAAATGAATCTACTGATGTAATTTAAAATATTGAGGTAGCAAAGTACTTCCAAAAATTCTATATAGAAATTATGTTGTGGTTAAATTTAATCAAAATCCGGTTTAGAAGATTATTACCAAAGGTATTTTCTAAATCGTACATGTATATCTAAGAACACATAAAAGTTATTTAAAATAATGTCGGTTGTATAAAATTAGTTTTCTTCTATTCAATATGTTAAAACAGGTTTTGGCAGTTAAAAATACAATGTCTGCATTGGAGAGAATATATCCTACTTTATCAATGTCTGAGAGGGCATCAAAACCATCGTTTAGCATTTGTGCTTCTCGAATCAAGTCGTTACGAATGGAATCATATAGAGGGCAATATAATAATACATGATTTTCATCCTCTACAATAGTTTGACAGTGGGAGCACAATCGTTGTTCCACTGGCAAACCATTGTAGCGTCCTAACTCTATACCAATTGGAGCTGCGCCACTGCGAAATTTAGCTAAGGCACCCCTGTGTGACCTGTTCAAAATTAACTTACAATAATTTTCAGTTTCAAAGTTATTCTTGAATGTTTTATATAATCTTAATTTGTTTCTACCAGAGCCATTTCGGCCTGATTCTTGATTAACAGTACAGTTCCAATTATGAATGTAATCTTCCAGTATTTTAGGCAATATAATATTAAACAACTCTTGTTTTTGTATCGGATTTTCAACATTGCAAAATCGTTCCATATTATACTTCTTAAACAACGTACAGACTTTAAAATTCCAATTCTTACATCTGTTACCTGACTTATTACTTGCCCATAAAAATATTTGTTTATTTAACCTCCCTATATTCATATTACTTAATCGACTCCAGTTTGCTAAAACAGTTTTCCAACAAAAATATATTAAAGGTTTCCAACCAATATCTCCACAGACTGCTGCATTTGGAGTATATCTTCCAACATTCAAAAAGTAGCGTGCAGCTCTATTCTGCACAGCATTAATACAAGAGAAAGTATCACAGCCCCAAACAGACGATGCATATGTGATAACTGGAACAACAGTAGTTTCGTACATTTTTGTATATGCTTCATAAGGAATACCTCCAAAAACTCTAGTTTTAGCAATTAACATTCCTAATGCTCTATGAGCAGCCTGAGCAACAGTTTTAGCTGTAATAGAATAATCAAGGTGTTCGGTCAAAACAAGACCGAGATATTTGTACTGTGTAACATAGTTTAAAGTTGTATCTCCTATTTTAAAAACATAATCTGAACAAGTTAAAGATGGATTTCTAAAGTGAAGAATGTTAGATTTTAGTGGGTTAACATTCATATGGTTTGTAATACACCAATTATGAAGAACATTTAACATACTTTGAAGATCATTTTCACTTTCTGCTATAAGAACAATATCATCGGCATATAACAGGATTGGTACGTTCTCACCATCAATATCAACCCCACTGCCTGTGGCTTTCAATTTCAAGGCCAAATCATTAATATACAGGTTGAATAGTAAAGGTGACAAGGAACAACCCTGCTTAAGTCCGGTGTTCACATAAAACCAATCAGTGTTAAAATTGTTCAGTTTAACAGAGTAGAGTACATTTTGATAAACTGACTTTACAGCATTTATAAGTTGATTGTGAAAACCAAGTTTAGACAATTTAATGTATAAAAGCTCTCTATTTATTGAATCAAATGCCTTTTTAAAGTCTATAAAGGCACAGAAAGTTGACAGACGTTGCTTCTTTCTAGTATCGATAATACTTGTTAAAGATTGAATGTGATCTACTGTACTCCGACCTGGTCTAAACCCATTCTGACCTTCGGAAATTATATCTTTCTCAGAACACCATGCATTTAGTCTTTTATTTATTAATGTACAATATATCTTATATATAACTGGTGTTATTGCTATACCCCGATAAGACAAAGGATCTTTTGGATCACTAGTATTTGACTTAGGAATTGGTTTAATAAAAGTTTTGTTCCATATCTGTGGCAAAAATCCTGATTTAAAACATTTGTTAAATAATTTATGCAAAAAGGAGATTACAAATTCATTTTTCAATACTTCACCGGGCAGTTCATCAACACCAACCGCCCTGTTTCGTTTAATGTCAAGTACAGCTAATTTGACTTCTTGTTCGGTAAAATCTTGTATAAAAACACTATTATCAATATCAGGATTGATTGACAAGTTAACATCAACATTTTCACTATCAACAATTATATCATTACCTGTATTGTATTATATGTTTTGATAAGGGAGTACACTTTATTTCATGCTTTCCAGTGTTTTATTGTAATATATCAGATGATTATATTCTGATAAACCACTAGTGAAATTTATAAAATATAATTTTCACTGTAGCCGGACTATATTTAAATGCGGATGAAAAGAAAATCATAACTAAATGGAATAACAGGCAGAAATAAACGCTGTCATGCGTAAATTTTGCTTCTTTTTGAAAAGAAAGTCGATGTCACCATACATCATGTTAAAAATGTAACAAAATTAGAGAAATGTAACAGAACTATATTTCAAAATTGATGATGTGACGTCATGATGTGATGACGTCACAAAGGAGAATGCGCGACGTTACGCGGCAAAATCAGTAAATAATACTTAAAATCACTTAAAAAGCATGAAATAAAAAGAAAATTTATTTGTTTTACATATAAGATTGAAATATATTTCATTCGTGAACACCAGCTATTATATATTCACTCGTGGCTACGCCACTCGTGAAAATATTGCATCTGGTGTTCACTCAGTGAAATTATATTTCAATCTTACATGCAAAACAAACAAATATCCTCTATATGACCACTATTGCATGAAATTTACACGTATATATTCCATTCCAGCTCATCAACGTATCTTTGGGGGTAGGTGCAGCCCTTAAGCCAAGGCCTGAATCCGCCACTGTACGTATAACTGCCCCATTGAATAACTGTTTACGAGCATAGTTTTTCTATTAGACTGTATACATATACATGTATAAAATTATATTGCATAATCCTTACTACTTGTATTTATATTCTTTTGACGGCAATTTATTTATTAAGCGCTTGGTACGTATTTATATCATTGTCGCCCTCTGTATTTTAACGTATATCCACGATGGCCCTAACGGTATTCCGTAATATATACATGTACGGAAAATTCCGATGATAGGCGAATCATGGAAAAAATCCGTTGATATCGATAACAGAGTTCTCGCCCCTTAACAGTTCACAAATCGCTAGACATTGCTTAAATTGTTTATCATAATGTAAGATGATCAAACATTATCCACAAAGCCTCAGACACCGAGCTTTACTAAGCATAAAGACTGAATAATGGATATAAGCGAAAGCTAATAGTAATCACGCCATGCGTGCTATAAATCAAATAAGTCACATTTTAACAAAATCCATCAGGGAACAAAAAATAGTCAATTTTAAATGACTTCTACATAAAAGTAATACAAAAAAAAACTAAACCGTAAATGGTTTGTATAGAGCATGAAGAAAGGTAGCTTATACATACAGGTATAAGACGTTAACATTTTAGTATTCCAAATGGCTTGTTCCAGTTTAATAGATATCACTCAATGAAAGAATTGGTCACTACGAAATGTTTGAATGAAATAATGAAAAATGGAATCCAGAATAATGCAACGTTTAAATATCATAAAGCAAGATGGAATCAATCATAATGCAAGTTCTAATGCCATGTAGCAAGATGGAATTAAGCATAATGCAAGTTCCAATGTCATCAAGCAAGATGGAATCAAGCATAATGCAAGTTCCAATGTCATCAAGCAAGATGGAATTAAGCATAATGCAAGTTCCAATGTCATCAAGCAAGATAGAATAAATGCATTAATTCTGTTCCATAGAACGGATGCGGTATTTCGGTCTAACCTACGTTAAGAAACTTAGCATGTAAACAAATAGTAATTTAATGCTGGGAGTTGTTGACAAGTTTATTTCCAATATATGTAGTAAAAGTCTAAAAATAAAAGTAAAAAATATGTGAATTCATAGGTACAAAAGCAAACAATGCATTGACATTTAGTCGGATTTGTTTAAAATTGAACATCAGTGGGCATATTTAAATTACAAATTATTGCCAGACATATTTTCATGCATAAGAATACCGTAACAGACATTAGATATCAAATATATACATTCGTTCTACATTATCTCTCTTTCTGTTTACATCTGAAACCACGTGGTAGAACTACTTTCAATCCATATTGTTTCCGAGGTTATTATAGATAATAGCCGAGGCAGTTCCGAATGTTTCTACCAGATATCAGTCTTTATCATTGAGCGCAGTAGTTCTACTTGCTACGTTCTTGCTTTGTTTCAAATATGATTGTGCATTCTATTTCTATATTGTATCTAAATTTTAACATACGTCATGCGTAGGTTGAAAAACATTTAGAATATTGACTTAAATTAAATACAAGAGCTATCACTAAAGGTGATTCATACCCTAACCGACACATTTTGTTATATATATATCATTGTGAGACGTTGTAATTAGCAAGGTCGTGTCTAGCTTAACACCGATAGTACATATGTACGAATTGTTAATTTTATCGTATCGTCAAAATACTATATTGACCACAGTAAAACTTCTAACATTTCTTTTGTAGAAAGTTTGTCTTTGCTTTTGTACCTGAAACCGAGCTGGTACAAATATGTAATCAGATATTATTAATTTACCAATTAATTGAATAGTGGCAATTGCCTATAATTGGCATTTATAATGACACTGTTAGGGTTTCTATCTCTACATTCCTTATGGGCTATTGTTCGTTATGCCCCGGTCACATATTCACAGATAATGCCACGGAAGAGCTACGGTCTAATCGTTCACGGATTACTACGGAAATGTGAAGTTCCGTAGTCCGCTACGGTTCCAGTACGGACACACAACGGTATGAGTACGGAGTCCGACGGATTTACCACCAAAAGCCCTTGGAGAGACGAGTGTATGACATCTAGACCCCTTGACACCTCGACCCCTTGACACCTCGACCCCTAAGACATCTCGACCCCTGACACTTAGACCCCTTAGACACTTAGACCCCTTAAATATACCGGACATTTCGACCCCTTAATTAATGTATTGTTTTATTAGGAAAGTCCGTGCTTTTATTAAATAAAACACAAAGTAATGACTAGGTTAGAACATTTTCAGCCGTTTATTAATCATTTATGTATATTTTTTACAAACACAGTAACACAAATAAATATACATATACACACATTACATACACACATTACATTGAAACAATACATAGAATACGCAGACACTATCACTTTATTTATATACATGTATGTAAGAACTACATTATTTACAATATATACACTTTTTCAAACTGTATTTTTGTATGTCTTATTGCTCTACAGCGTCCAATAACACATTTCCTTGTCTAGAAGTTTCCGTAGATCGACCCTATTTCTAGAAGGAACTCCTCACAAACAACATCATGAGCGTCATACATGTCCCATAGGTCCATCACTTTTGCGTCCATGTTTCTGTTCACTTCCCTTCGATAGCGACCGACGCCAGCTTCCGTGACCAATTGTAGATGTATATTCACTTGCTTCGCCTCTTGCAATAGTAACGTAAGAAGAACATAGAAGGGAATCACGCCCCGACCAGCCTGGCTATTAAGACGTCTATGCCATCCTATAAAAAAAAACGTATATTCAGGATATGTTAGCATGCTTATATGAAGAAATCGTAGATATAATATATATTGCAAAAACATTTAAAAATTACACGAAAATACATATACACACGCAGATATATTTACTTGATATTTATTCATCGTGATAAGCATTTATGTTAATTAAAATTTTTTCAATGCATTACCTGTCAGTGACATTTGACGTATCTTGCGCATGACGTGTAACGTCGAATAGATCTCTACCCGTATTTTCATAACAAGTTTCTGGTGTAACAACGTAAGTAGCATTCTGTATGTTCTGTGTCTCAACGGCAGTATCACTAGACGTGGAACCAATACTATAATCCAGCAGATATGTCACATGTCTGTTAACGTCTTCACTCGAAGTCTAAAATACACATTTACGTTATGCATTTACCTATTTACTTTTAAACAATTCATACGTTTCACTATTACATGGACAATTACTAGTTGCATATTTCTTTAATGGCAATATATAATGTCATATACGGGAAATCATGTACGTATTTCTTAAATACATGTAGCATTGATATCAACGAAGAATAATCATTACACCCTTAAAAAATGTTATTCTATGTCATGATTGTGAAGTAAAATAATTTATATCAATTCAATTTGTCAAACCTCAATCAAAGTAGAATGCAATGCAGTCCCAACAGCTTCCGAAATTGAATGATCAACAGAATTGTCATGATCAGGTGTTGCTCCATCTGAAGGGGCTTCACTACAAATACTACAAGTGAACTGTATGACGCTTAAACGTTTACGTGCCTTGTAATAATCTATTCTACTGATACCTGCAAAATACAAATTTTTCATCTGATAACAAAATTTAAAAAAATAAAATTATGTTTTTATTGATAATTTTTTTCGACCATAGTGCGCATGCGTGAAGTATGGCGGTCAAAATTTCTGTATGAAAATTTTCAAATAAAAATTTAAAGAAACAGTCGGATTTAAAGAGCAAAATCTTGTAAATTTATAACAAATAAGTGTAAAAGTTGGATTTGATTGAATATGGACTACACAAAATGTGAAATTGTTCAGATTTGGATATAAAACATAAAATTTCGAATGGGTCTACGGAACAAAGGATCTAAAAAAAGGACTAAATCACAAACGTCCCCAGTATTGGTGAGTGAAACTCCCGCTAAACGTCAAACAAACTGTACAAAAATGTCTCAATCAATGAATATGGCGGCGTCTCCCCAAGGTGTAATGCCCCAGATTATGCCTCTTCAATATTTTACTCCTTCGTCGTATCAAAATCACATGATTCCGACATCGCCATTATCTCAGGCATTATCGCAGCCAGTGAACCAGCCGTTCATTTCTCAAACACCACAAACTAGCGAGTTTCAACAAACTGTACTTGATAAACTGAATTCATTAGAAAATCGTCTGCAAAAACTTGATAATATTGAACAGCAATTATCATCAATGTCACAGAAAATGACCCTGATGGAAAATAGAGTCTCCTCGCTTGAATCATCAGTTTTAGAAAATAACGGTCGAATATTAGATGTAGAAGCCAGTCGTGCTATGGATTCCCAAACGTGTGATGAACTGCTTGAGAAACAGAAATTGTGTATTACAAACGGGCGTATTTCGCAAGGCCACTGTACTTTTCATTCGGTTAAAAGAAATAAGCCTATACAAAGTACTGTAGACTATTTGATTACTAAATGTGATAATTTTAAATATATATCTAACATGTGTGTAATGGATTTAACTGAATATTCGGACCATTGTCCTATCATTTTTTCTTTAAAATGTAATGCTACACAGATTGACAGTAAATGTAATTATTCGTATGATAAAATTGTTTGGGATATAACAGAAAAGGATAAATTTTTAAATTTACTTTTAAGTAAAACTGATTTATTTGACGACATTTATAAGAAAACTTGAGTCTAGTGATATTGATGTGAACCAGGGTGTTGATGCTTTTTCTAAACTTGTGCATGATTTTATCATTTCAAAGTTGTGGTAAAACATTTTCGTCTGTCCCTATCACTAAAGAGAAAAAATCTCCATGGTTCAATGAAAAATGTCGAGATGCAAAAGCCTCATTTTTTCGTGCTAAACGTGTATTCAAGAACCATAACTCAGAAGAGAACAAATTATCATTTTTAAAATTTAGAAATGAATTCGCAAAAGCGAAACGTCATGCAAAGAATAATTTTTATAATCAGGAAAAAACTAAATTAGCAGATGTTAGTAAGAAGTCCCCGCGCAAATTCTGGAAGTACATAAAAAAATTTAAAAAACGTGATAAAACTCATAACAATGTTAGTTTGAGCGACTTTAAAAATTATTTTTCAACTTTTTCTAATTCACCAAATATACAACTGAATTCTGATTCTGAGAGATTCTCACGTGATGAAACCGTTATAATTGATGTTTTAGATTCACCTTTGACTGTTAATGAAATTATAAAAACTATTTCTACATTAAACCGCCATAAAAGTTGTGATTACGAAAACAATGTAGCTGACTTTTTTATTGACGCGAAAGATTTTTATATCACCATATCTTTGTATAATATTTTTATAAAATATTCGAATCAGGAATTTACCCTGAGGCTTGGTGTAAAGGTATAATTGTACCTATTTATAAGAAAGGCGATGTTCATGACCCTTCTAACTATAGAGGGATTACCTTAGTGAATGTTATAGCCAAAATTTTCTCTTTAACGCTTAGGAACAGAATAAATAAATGGTGTGAAGAAGAAAATATTTTCTGTGATGAACAATTTGGCTTTCGTGATAATCGTTCTACAGCTGACGCCATTTTTTTGCTACATACTATTATTCAAAAAGTTTTATCGAAAAAGGAAAAACTTTGGTGCGCTTTTATCGACTACCAAAGGGCATTTGACACTGTTGTGAGAGATGAGCTATGGATAAAACTACTTCAATCTGGCGTTAGCTGTAAAATGATTAACATGATTAGAAATATATATAGTAATGTAAAATGTTGTGTGAAAATATCTTCTAGTATGTCTATGTCAGATTTTTTCGATGTAACGTTGGGTTTGAAACAGGGAGAACCATTGTCTCCTTTGCTATTCATACTTTTCATAAATGATATTTCTGCAAATATTGATATAAATGCAATGACTAATAAAGATCTAGAGCTATTATCTATGTATATGATACTTTTTGCAGACGACATTGTACTGTTCACAACTGATCCTAATAGTTTACAGGCACAGTTAGACAAAATATATGATTACTCGTTAAAGTGGGGTTTGAAAGTCAATGTAAATAAGACAAAAGTGTGTGTTTTTGAAAAGAGAAGAACTGATCATAATAACGTCTTTTTTATAAATAATGAAAATATTGAAATTGTTGATAATTTCACATATCTAGGTGTTAAATTCTCATACACTGGAAATCTTCTAAATGCAGTTAAATCGTTGTCAGACCAGGCCCTTAAGGCATACCATAATCTGATGTTTATTTTTGATAGAGTTAAATTAGATATCAAAACCAAATTACAACTTTTTAATTCTATGGTTGTACCTATTTTGCTTTATGGATCGGAAATTTGGGGTGTTTACAATTTCAAAGAAGTAGATAAACTACATATAAGATTTTTAAAATATTTGTTAGGAGTACGTAAACAGACACCAAATATGGCAATTTATGGGGAATTAGGGATATTTCCATTGTCTATTGTTGCAAAAGAGAGAGCACTCAAATACTGGTTGAAAATTAAAAATTCTGTAAACATGCCTATTTTTAATGCTTATATTGACCAATGCAACAATGTAAATATTTCTTGTTGGGCAAGTCGCATTCATTCCATTTTAGATCACCTTGGATATTCGCATATAAGACTTAACTTCGATACAAGTATGAATTATTTTCCTCTGTTAAAAAGAACATTACGTGATCAGTTTATACAAGAATGGAATACATCGTTAAATAATATATCTAAATTAGATTTTTACAGACAATTTAAAACAACATTTAGCTATGAAACTTATTTAGATAAGATTACCAATGATATGCATAGAAAACAATTTACATGTTTAAGACTTTGTTCACACAAT
This sequence comes from Ruditapes philippinarum, assembly GCF_026571515.1. Taxonomy (NCBI): domain Eukaryota; kingdom Metazoa; phylum Mollusca; class Bivalvia; order Venerida; family Veneridae; genus Ruditapes; species Ruditapes philippinarum. The sequence goes on along the minus strand of NW_026854371.1, from coordinate 2,231 downwards.
TTAGAGGTAGAACTAGGCAGATATAGTAGATTAGATAGAGAAAATCGTCTATGTAAAATGTGTAATCAAAATGTAACAGAAACCGAATATCATTTTCTCCTATGTTGTACAAAATACTCTCAAATTCGACAGAAATACCTTGGTAACATATCATGGCCTTCCTTGAATAAATTTAATAGTATTATGTCTTGTAACAGCAAAAAGAAACTGATTTTATTATCGAAATTTATTAAAGAAGCTTTTGAATTGCGTAAATATACCCTTGAAACTTTAACTGTTTCATGAAAGTTTTTGTTTGTATGAATTTGTATTGTTATTATACTATTCTGTATTGTATGTCTTTGCCATACTTCATGTGTTTTCTTTGTAAATGGCCAAAGGCAATTGATTTGCTGATGATGCTAATAAATTTGAAACTTGAAACTTGATAATACATGTATATACCTTTTTAATGACCGATAATCGGATTAGTATCGGCACGCGCCGGTGTTAATCCAATTACGTGTCACTGAATAAACACATACATGTAATACCGATAATTTGATTATTTAACGGCACGCGCCGGTGTTTATCCTATCACGTGTCACGGATTAAACACATACATGTTAAACAAGCACACGGGTAACCGTACAAATACGTAGTTCTCCGTACTAAACCGTTGAAATCCTTGACAAGTTGGTGGACGGACTAGTACGGTTTTCGTACGGACCAGTACGTATCAGTACGGTTTAATACGGACTTGCAGGAACACGCTACGGTTGATTTTTCCGTAGCAAATTTTTGTGCATGTTCAAAAATTGTCAAGGATCGCTACGGATATACAAGGACTACTACGATTGATTACGGTTATAATACGGAGAGCTACTGACCATTTACGGGTAGCTGGAATTAATCCGTGGGCGTATTCCGTGAATATGTGACCGGGGGTATAAGCATTAAAATTCCAATAAATATAACTTTTAATCTTTTTGATTAGTATGAACTTTCTTTTTTAAATCATGGGGTTGTATAAAGAAAGAGTACATATGAAATTTTGTAAATAGATACATAATGCTAAGCAACCTACACATACTCTAGCTTTCTATATAGTGAATGAGGTAGATTTCCACTCTATATTGAAAGACATGTTAAAATGGTTAAGTATTTTCTGATGATTGATACTGTGAAGTCTGAAAATTGCAAACTCAAGGCAGTTTTACAAGTTTAGAGCTAAACGAATCAATAAAATCAAAGGGCTGCATGCTCTGTGGTATTTTCTGATCTTTCCTGTATAAGTTTATTTTTATATAATATTATTCATCTTACGCAGCGACTGCGTTTAACAGTTTGTGATTGATACATATGGAATTTTGCATGCTTAGAGTTGCATCAAAAATCATTTTGCATTTTTTATTACAGCCACACTTTATCCTTGCATATCGTGGCAACTTCCTTAAAAAAGACACTTAAAAAAATGTTGTCTCGACAAGGATTTTACCCTAAGGCCTCTCACACCCTAAACGAGCGCGCTACCTCTGCACCACAGTGAAGTATTTACGTATGTAGCGTGAATAAAAACAATTATTATATGATCTAAAAATAGCTGCAATCTCATTGGGCCAAACTGTAGTCAACATAACTTTTTATAAAATCATATTCACTGGGTGTAGTATCATATTAACTGGCTGAATTGGATTTTCCAAGTCTAAATATAGATTGAGACTCATATTCAATGACCATATACACCGTAGACTGTTAATTACGTGTGTTAATTAAAAATAATTGTTGCGTTTTAACTTTACTGTTATACTTAAAGGCTAAACCGCATCGATGAGTATAAACTTGAATTACTTTTGTATGCGCAGCGTTCTCGTAGTCGTTGCACGCCTAACACGTGCGTCTTTTTTCCCGCGCTTCAACGAGGCAAAATTTGTACGTGTATATAAGGTTGTACTTTTTCGTGATTTTTTTTTTTAAATTCTTAGCCTATTCATATAATAAAACAATTATTGACTAGTGAGCCATTGAAGATGATGTGATATTCACCGGCAGAAAGTCATATTGACCTCGGCTATCGCCTCGGTCAATATGTCATCTGCCGGTGAATATCACATCATATTCAATGGCTCACTAGTTAATAATTGTATAATATATTGTAATTCTAAAATTGAGAATTTTCATTTCGTGTTTCTAATCCTTATTAATTTCGAGGTATTTTGTTCACGATAAACCTGTTGTTAAACACTGATGAA
>NW_026854370.1:0-161865 GCF_026571515.1 Ruditapes philippinarum | reverse complement strand
AGACTTTTTTTTCTTCAGTTGTTATAAAAATCTTAATATTAAATTATGTCTCTGTCACCAACTTTAAGTGTAGGTCTTCTAAAAATCTGGAAGGTTTCCTTAAAAACAAAAAACAATGAGTAAAAGAAAAGTGGACCACCATGTGTTAGAAAGGGACCAGCCTGAATTTTGGATCCAGTGGTCCGGCATAACCTGCTGAAAAGTTAGTGTCGAGCCCTGAAAACCTATTTTTATTTATTATTGATGCTGAAAGTACAAAATATCAACGATGTTGACATTTAATACGTTTGGTTATAATTGTACATAAATTGTCTTTTTTGAATTGATTATGATTATCAGATATATTTTATATTTTCAATATAAATCGTACTTTAATAAACTTTATTTTCTTTTGGATGTCAAATAAATACATTCTTTTATGCGTTAATAAAAAATTTCACACCCTCGGTTTTTTGTTTACATCTAAAACAAAATGGTAGTTCTACTTTAAATTAGAATCATCATGTTTCTATGTATAAGTATATTGTTTTTTAATCAAATTAATTTAGATAATTAAAAGTTTGAATAAAAAATGATTTTAATGGTTTTATTATCCACGAGTCGAACTTATTCCTAAAAGAAATATTCTACATGTAGACGATATTTTCAAATGCAATATCTACCGGAAATATTCTCCGGCTTCCGTTTTACATACATTGACATAGAGCGGAACAGGGAACCACGCACGTGTTGCGAGAAATCACTTCCGATTTAGGAATTACCTTCTACATGTAGATTTTTTCTTAAAATACAGGCACATGGGACTAAGTGCCACTCGTGGGTGATAAAGCCATTTAAAAGTATGTAAAATCTAGTTGTGTGCATGTGTGTTCGACTCATTTGAACTTTTTTGTTGATGCATTTCAAATACCAAGCTACAATGTACATATCATGACGGTCTGATCTTTCGGACCTGGATTATTTCTGACTTTTGGGCTTTACTGCGGTACAAATAAGGATCTGTTCATAGTCAGTTTTAAAAGAAAAATATATATTGCATCGATTCCATGCAAAAATCTACGGAAGCGTCCTGGTGCCAATTCATAATGTTCTATAAAAAAATAAACTCCTACGTAGGAGATAAAAAAAGCCTAGTTAGGAGTTTGTAACTCCTACGTAGGACTTTTAAACTCCTACGTAGGACTTTATAACTCCTACGTAGGACTTACAAAGTCCTACGTAGGACTTTATAACTCCTACGTAGGACTTTATAACTCCTACGTAGGAGATAAAAAAGCCTAATTAGGAGTTTATAAGTCCTACGTAGGACTTTTAAACTCCTACGTAGGACTTTTTAACTCCTACGTAGGACTTTTAAACTCCTACGCAGGACTTTTTAACTCCTACGTAGGACTTTATAACTCCTACGTAGGAGATAAAAAAGCCTAATTAGGAGTTTATAACTCCTACGTAGGACTTTTAAACTCCTACGCAGGACTTTATAAGTCCTACGTAGGACTTTATAACTCCTACGTAGGACTTTATGACTTTATAAGAAATGCAAATCTCAACATTCCGGACCGGTATATCGGCGAAGGAACAAGACACTTACCCCCCCCGTCCCCTCCCCTCAAATCTTAAATATAGAGGACATTTCACATTTGGTTCATACAGAATTTATTTAAGTTTGATTGTGTAGGAAGCTATAAGCTTATAGACACACTTTCGAATCCGTTCCTGGAACCAACCAGTACGTACTTAGCAATGAGTGTAAAGTTTCTTGCTCAATGAAACAACGGCTTGCGCCTAACGGGGTTTGAACCCATGCGGCTAGCGATCATTAGGCTACTAGTCACACGGCCATGCCGCAACACTTCACCTTTTAATAAAGTGTCTCAGGTTTCTAGAGAGTACAGTGTCTTAGGGTGAAGTGTCTGTAAGGCATTTGCGATGTATCCCGAAAATTTGCTTTACAGCTATTCGAAAAAGAAACTTAAACTCGACATCAAGCATATATATCAAAATTTTAAAAGGCTTTAATGATTACCGATTTCAATACGAACTAGCCTGAAACAAAACGAGCATTGTTATTTATCCATTTTCGGCCGTTTTCAAATGATTAAATCCTTATAGTGGGCATGGGGGGGGGGGGGGGGTAGTGAAGTGTCTTGTTCCTGCTCCGTAAAGTTTAAGAAGATAAACGGTTTGCGGAGCATTATACATGCATATGTTTAATAATGAATTACATTGTATATCCTACTTTGAACAAAGTTTAACCCATACATTTTGTGAACATGTGTATAATAAATATAACTAAAACGTACATAATACAGAATCATCGTTTAATATATGCAGAGAATGGACAAAATCATCTCTGGCTACAGACTAAAGGTATTTACTAAAGTGGCTTGCGACAATTACAACTTGAACAACATATGAGCCGGCGCCATGACAAACCAACATAATGGGTTTGCGAACAGCATGGATCCAGACCAGCCTGCGCCCCCGCGCAGTCTGATCAGGATCCATGCTATTCGCTATCAGTTCTCTACTTGTAATAGGGTTTTTGTAAGCGAACAGCATGGATCCTGATCAGACTGCGCGGATGCGCAGACTGGTCTGGATCCATGCTGGTCGTAAATGTACTATGTTGGTTTTGTCATGGCGCGGCTCATAAAATTTATTTTCCTACATAATATGCTATCTTAAGTTATACTCTAGCATACATGTCCGTCGAACTCTGTGCTTTCAGTTCTTTGATATATATTCTACGTAGGAGTTATAAAGTCCTACGTAGGAGTTATAAAGTCCTACGTAGGAGTTTAAAAGTCCTACGTAGGAGTTACAAACTCCCAATTAGGTTTTTTTTATCTCCTACGTAGGAGTTATAAAGTCCTACGTAGGAGTTATAAAGACCTACGTAGGAGTTATAAAGTCCTACGTAGGAGTTATAAACTCCTAATTAGGCTTTTTTATCTCCTACGTAGGAGTTATAAAGTCCTACGTAGGACTTATAAAGTCCTACGTAGGAGTTATAAAGTCCTACGTAGGAGTTTAAAAGTCCTACGTAGGAGTTATAAACTCCTAATTAGGCTTTTTATCTCCTACGTAGGAGTTATAAAGTCCTACGTAGGAGTTATAAAGTCCTACGTAGGACTTACAAAGTCCTACGTAGGAGTTTAAAAGTCGTACGTAGGAGTTACAAACTCCTACGTAGGAGTTTATTTTTTTTATAGAACATTATGAATTGGCACCAGGACGCTTCCGTAAAAGTCCGACGCTAGTACCACCCGGTGGGAAATTTTGACAGAGAGAACGGACATACCCGTAATTTTCGTACTCGGATGTTGCATACCTTGTCTATAACAATATAAGTAAAAATTGTTTGTTTTTTTTAAATTTTTTACTCTTTTTAATATATGGATACTTTATTGCATAAATAACATAGTTAAACATATTTTAGGTAAAATCAATGCCATTTGCACCTTTGAATCAACATAATATATCACACATAAAACATAAGACACATTTAAAAAGATGTGAGTCTCATTAACACTCATCCCCCATGTTTTGTAAAAAAAAAACTTTTTTGTTAGGCAATATTTTTTTTTTTTTTTTTTTTTTTGGGGGGGGGGGGGTAGCTGTGATTTTGTTGGTAGGTAGCGGGAGTGATTTTTTTGTTGGTAGGTAGCGGGAGTGATTTTTTTGTTGGTAGGTAGCGGGAGGGTTTTTTTGTTGGTAGGTAGCGGGAGTGATTTTTTTGTTGGTAGGTAGCGGGAGTGATTTTTTTGTTGGTAGGTAGCGGGAGTGATTTTTTTGTTGGTAGGTAGCGGGAGTGTTTTTTTGTTGGTAGGTAGCGGGAGTGATTTTTTTTGTTGGTAGGTAGCGGGAGTGATTTTTTTGTTGGTAGGTAGCGGGAGTGATTTTTTTGTTGGTAGGTAGCGGGAGTGATTTTTTTGTTGGTAGGTAGCGGGAGTGATTTTTTTGTTGGTAGGTAGCGGGAGTGATTTTTTTGTTGGTAGGTAGCGGGAGTGATTTTTGTTTCAAGAATCATACTGTTAATGACAAGTTTGCTTCTTTAAAAAGCAGCATGCGAGAGGTCTTTTTACAGCTGTTGAAGATTTATTAAATTGTCCAAAAGACAGGAAAGTAGGTACTTCTTATTAGTCGAATGGTAACAAAAGCAACATATTGGCTATTTCCATCAGTCTCTCAGATTAGTAGTCGAGGTGTTCCGAAGTTAAAAAAGCAGCAAAACTTCCATACACGGTTCATTAGGTCGTATTATAGTGCTTGGTGATGTTGTTACGAAATCATGTTTTAACTAAACACGTTTTCGCTGAAAATGTGTATCATTTAGAACTCTATGCTTGTATAGATTAAGTCCAAATAAAAGCATGGTTATAAAATCAATTAAAATAAAATTATACATCATAATTATATACTAGCAACAGTCTAAAAGAAAATTTAATACTTAAACTACAACAACTCAACTCAACAACAACTTTACTGTAGCTATTATAAATGTTTTTCACCCTGTTACTTTTAGGGTCTAATATATGTTTATGATGGTACATAACTGAATCATAAGTCAATTCACTTTGTTACTTAAGTGTTCCAATGAAAAATGGACAAATTTCAATATGCTGGGGATAATGTCAATGCATAGAACTATGAGACTGAATATGTTTAAGCTGTAGAGTTGCTGTATGGTATTCCAAGGGTTCTGGGTTTTTTGGTAGTGCTGAGGTATGGTATTCTGAGTGTCTCTGGTTTGAGTTTGAGTCAGGCTGCATTTTATTTTCTCACTCTTTGATATTGATTAATTTTTTCAGCTCAATATTGGCTGGACTGCATATATTAATGATTTATTTGTATTAAATCAATATTGTTAAATATTTAATTATTGTCTATACATGTGACTTAATTTTTGATAGGCATTGTAACAATACTACTTCTTAATTTGACCTTTTTTGTATTAGGGGGAGAAGCCCTTAAGTAAGTTTTATTTTGCATGATGATGATAGCTTGAAAGGATTTAGCTATATAAAATACTACATGAATCATTTTTTCCTATTTGGTTGTAAAATATTTATTGATTGTCAAAAAAAAAACAACACTATATGGAGTTCTCCTCAGTGACATTAAACAGTCCCAGCTGGCCATACATGCAGGAACTTGCAGACCATGAGACAGGGTGGTCTGTAACAAGACAAATCCGATATCGAGACATGGTGAACAGGACAGACAGTGATGTTCAGATCCCCGACTCAGAAGGAAGTACACTCAGGGTCCTGGTCTTCATTACTTCATTTGCCTACTTGGAGTAAAGGTGCTGGAAACAATAGTTTGGTATCACAAAAAGCACAGACTGTAATAAAAGTCAAACCAAAAAAGATACTATAAACTGAATTCATATATTATATAACAAAAAATTATTAATTCTTTAAGTTTATAGTTAACATAACAAAAAAAGATATTGTGTATTTAATTTTGATATATAGCATATTAACACATATAAAGTGCATTATGCCATATAAATTTCAACTTAGTGCTTAAATACTTTCTTATGCACTCAGTAAATCCACATGCTTTAAACATCATTTACTAATCTTTGGATTCCCACACTCCTCCCCACCTAGCTCCAATGAGATCCACTTGGTTGACCAAACCATGTACCATACCTCATATTGTTTGATTACAGTTTGGAATGGAAAAATGAAAGTTTATAAAGCTTTTATTAAATTTCACAAGGCTTTCAACACATCAACAATGTATTGAAAATGTGTTGGACTGCTGGTCTGATGCATGCAGATGCTGCGTTGGCATATAGCGATTCCCTTCTTTGTGTGTGTGTGTGCATGCATGTGTGCGTGCATGTGTGTGTGTTTTATACATAATATGTAAACATCTTTTGGAAACATTTTGTCCAATTTTAACCAAACTTGACAGGGTTGTTCCATGAGTGAAGGGCTTCCAAAGTTGTTCAAAGACTTAAATAAGGCCTAGAGCATAAATATTTTGCATAAGGCGTTGTCTGGTAGACATTCACAAGATTTTCACATTATACCCCGGGGGTCAAATTAGCCCTGCACTAGGGTACATAGATATTCCTGATAGGTATGTAGTTAAAACTTAAAATCTTCTCATCTGAATTGACAAAGGCTAGAGGTTAGATATTTGTCATGAAACATTTGGTAGTGAACCTCTACCAAGATTATTCACATTACAGCCCAAGGGTCAAAATTAGCCTCACCCAGGGGGTCATATATTAAGGTTTTCCTTATATGTGTATAGCAAAAACTTTTAAAAAAATCTTTTTATCAGAAGGTTTAAGGCCTAGAGCTTAGATACTTGGTAAATGATATCATCAGTACGTCCTTTACCAAAGTTGTTCAAATGTTGCCACTAGTGAAATAGCACCAGGGTGTCATAGGTTTTCCTTAAATGTATAAACATGTATAGAAAAAAAAACTTAAAAAATATTCTCCTCTGGATTGACAAAGGCTAGATGTTTGATATTTGGCATGAAACCTATACCTGTGTCGTAGACCACTATCACTATTGTTCAAATTAAGCCCTGGGGTCAAAATTGGCTCTGCCAAGGAGTCTTCTTAGGTTTTCCTTACATGGTATGTATATAGTAAAACCTAAAAAAAAATCTTGTCTGAATGTACAAGGTTTACCAGGCACCAGGGTGTCTTAGGTTTTTCTTAAATGTATATACATGTATAGAAAAAAACTTAAACAAGATTGTTTTAATTTTAGCCCTGGGATAAAATTTGCCTTGTGCGAGGGTTGGGGGAGGGAGTCATTAATTTTCGTTATGTACTTGTAGTAAAAATTTAAAAATGTACAAGGCTAGAGCTAAGGGCTTTGATGCCTACATTTTGTCAAGTACAAATGCTTTTATTTTGAATCAATAACTGCACTATTGAGTGCATTTTTTCCAGTGAATGTGTTTGGCATGTAAACAAAAATGTTCACCTAACTTTTAAGTCTTGCTGAATGATTCAATACCACATTTTTATAGACTACAAACCCGCATGTTGGTCTTGTTTTTAAAGATAAAAGCACTGAAGACTCTATTTTACTATTTCAGTATTGTATACTGCAGATAATAAACAGGTCTTTGCAAACTGATTTCTGTATTGCTCTTCAGTTTCGCAAACCATATAGTCTGGTCTGGAAAATCACAGCACTAGTCTGTAGGAACAACACCTCTTTCTCGTCCTATTAATAACTTGAGAAGAAATAAGCCAAGATTTGTGTTCGGAATTGACTGTAACCAGAAGATGACTTATATTGAGTTCAGTAGATTAAAATCACATGGTCTTGATAACACAAATATTGTCAAGCAATGTATACCTCAGTGCTTGCAGCGCTTTGATTATATTTAGGCATTACATAATTATAGACTATAAAACTTATGACGAACTCTTTTATTTCAATCCAAAATTAACAAAATTGAAGAAATTAAATAAAAGAAATTTGAAGGGGACGCCGTGTTTTTCTTACCAAATATGAGAGTGTGATTTTCAGAGGAAAATATGATAAATTTTGACCCAAAACATTTAATGCATCTATTTGATTCATCTTTATTTGTGAGGCATTCACATAAAGCTTAAGAAGTTATCTTTCATTTGATACCATTCTTTAATATAAAAAAGTTACGAGGGGCGCCGTGTTTTCCTTCACTTTATTTAGAAATAGTGGAGAAGCGCCGGGTTTTATACCTGTCCGTACATTTCCGTAACAGAAATTCATTATTACTTAAAAAGGGGCGGGGTTTTACGTTTCATTTGTATATTTCAGGTACAGATAGATATCTGTAAGTGTGCAAAGTTGCTTATGTATTATTTGCAATGGTTGATACGAACTTGTAAATTTGTTGTTGTTTTCCATGTTTAGTCAATTGTTACGATCTACATGTAAACATGTTATTTAAAAGCGGGTGCCTTCAATTAAAATATTGGATTAAGAGGCATATCATTTGCTGTGCACAAATACAATAAAAAATGCTAGACATACACGTTTGCATTTTCAAATGTAGTTTTCAAAAGGAACAATTTACATGTCTGGAATTTTGGCATCGAACGCCCTCCATATAAGACATCCATAACTTTTTATTCACTCGCTAACAATGTACTTAAAAAAAGTAGAAAATTATTTGAATAATTAAAGTATAAATTCATTCAAATGTCTCTAGTACTGCATTGAATTTATAACATTGTATCACTATTGGATATCGGATAAACACATGAATAATGGTGCAAACAAAGGCAAAGGAAAAATTAAATATCTAGTAATCTTAAGCTGCTTTTTTAAACGATCAGAGATCGATTTTTTTCTTATTTAAAGTATTTAAAAGGTTATAAATAAATAAATAAATAAATTTCAACAAACAAGCATGTATAATAAATCTGTGAGGAAGATAAGCTCAATTATAATGTAGGAATTTTTCTGTTGATCATTAATATTTCATTGTTTCAAAGACAAGAATATAATAACTTAATAGTTTAATTGAAAATGTTGATCTATAAAAAGCAATTATTATTCTTATAAGATGTACCAGGAAACAGCAATTAGTATTTGAATAACAGTAAGGAAATAAGTCATTCACAAATGGTTTCACTATTCCCTAACCTGAGTTGCGGAAGAAGCCACTTAACCGAAGTATGAGTACTGTCATGTATTTTTCAATGAGATATTAAATACTAAATAGGATTACAATGACTTACTATCTGATCTAAGATTGAAATAGAAAATATACATGTTTTCTTCAGTTGTTATAAATCTAATAATAAATATGTCTCTGTCACCAACTTAAAGTGTAAGTCTTCTAAATCTGAAGTTTCCTTAAAAACAAATGAGTAAAAGAAAGATGGACCACCTGTGTTCAGAAAGGACCACCTGAATTTTGGATCCAGTGGTCCGGCATACCACCTGCTGAAAAAGTTAGTGTCGAGCCCTGAAAACCTATTTTTATTTTTATTGATCTGAAAGTACAAAATATCAACCTGTTGACATTAATACGTTTTGGTTATAATTGTACATAAATTGTCATTTTTGAATTGATTATGATTATCAGATATATTTTATATTTTCAATTATAATCTTACTTATATAAACTTTATTTTCTTTGGATGTCAAATAAATACATTCTTTATGCGTAATAAAAAATTACACCCTCTGTTTTTGTTTACATCTAAAACAAAATGGTAGTTCTACTTTAAATTAGAATCATCATGTTTCTATGTATAAGTTATTATTTTTTAATCAAATTAATTTAGATAATTAAAAGTTTGAATAAAAATGATTTTAATTGTTTTATTATCCACGAGTCGAACTTATTCCTAAAAGAATAATTCTACATGTAGACGATATTTTTAAATGCAATATCTATCGGAAATATTCTCCGGCTTCCGTTTTACAAACATTGACATAGAGCGGAACGGGGAACCACGCACGTGTTGCGGGAAATCACTTTTTCGTTTTAGGAATTACCGTCTACATGTAGATTTTTTCTTAAAATACAGGCACATGGGACTAAGTGCCACTCGTGGGTGATAAAGCCATTTAAAAGTATGTAAAATCTAGTTGTGTGCATGTGTGTTCGACTCATTTGAACATTTTTGTTGATGCATTTCAAATACCAAGCTACAATGTACATATCATGACGGTCTGATCTTTCGGACCTGGATTATTTCTGACTTTTGGGCTTTACTGCGGTACAAATAAGGATCTGTTCATAGTCAGTTTTAAAAGAAAAATATATATTGCATCGATTCCATGCAAAAATCCGACGCTAGTACCACCCGGTGGGAAATTTTGACAGAGAGAACGGACATACCCGTAATTTTCGTACTCGGATGTTGCATACCTTGTCTATAACAATATAAGTAAAAATTGTTTTTTTTTTTCATTTTTATTCTTTTTAACATATGGATACTTTGTTGCATAAATAACAAGGTTAAACACATTTTAAGTATTAGCACCTTTGAATCAAAATATATCACACATAACACATGAGACATATTTACAAAGATGTGAGTCTCATTAACACTCTACTACCATGTTTTGTGAAAAAATACGTTTTTTTTGTTAAGCAATACAGTTTTTTGGGTAACTGTGATTTTGTTGGTAGAAAGCGGGAGTGATTTTTGTAGGTAGATAGCGGGAGTGATTTTTGTAGGTAGATAGCGAGAGTGTGATTTTTGTAGGTAGATAGCGGGAGTGATTTTTGTAGGTAGCAGGAGTGATTTTTAAGGTAGATAGCGGGAGTGATTTTTGTAGGTAGATAGCGGGAGTGATTTCTGTAGGTAGATAGCGGGATTTATTTCTGTAGGTAGATAGCGGGTGTGATTCTTTTGTAGGAAGATAGCGGGAGTGATTTTTGTAGGTAGATAGCGGGAGTGATTTTTGTAGGTAGATAGCGGGAGTGATTTTTGTAGGTAGATTAGCGGGAGTGATTCTGTAGATAAATAGCGGGAGTGATTTCTGTAGGTAGATAGCGGGAGTGATTTTTGTAGGTAGATTGCGGGAATGATTTTTTAGGTACATAGCGGGAGTGATTTTTGTTGGTAGATAGCGGGAGTGATTTCTGTAGGTAGATAGCAGGAGTGATTTTTGTAGGTAGATAGCGGGAGGGGAAACAAAAATGTTTTAACAATCATACTCTTAATGAGGAGACAGATATTTTGGTTGAATGTTAAAATTGATCTTTAAACTAATCGTCGTCATACAGCAAAGATATTTATAAACAAAAACTGTTTAGTCGACATGAAGAAAGTACTTTCCCTATTGTAATAATGGTGCATTGCAAAAATCATGGAAATGAATTAACATCTCGCAATCTATAAAACGAAATTTAATAGATGCTTATAAGATTAAAAAATGAACAAAATGTTTTTCTTACTAGCGTCTAAATAACTAGATTGAAAAAACTTTGCCCTACTTTGCCATGCAGTATGAAAGCCAAATTTGATTTTTTCTTTCTGATAGTCTATTTCGCATAAATTGGCATCAATAGAGTTCGCCTAACCACTCTTTTAGACGACGCGTCTATCTATTATGTCAACGAATAAGTTAGTAAGATGCTTACAAGAAAAAGAAATGTCTTAAACAGCTTGTAACAATATTTAAATGAATGATTAATAAATGCTTTTGAAGAAAGTTTATGACGTCATTACAGTTCATAAGCAGACTATAGAGAATCATACATCATGGTGCGGTCCGAACCTGCGATGACCGACGAGGATGGTAATTTTTTGAAAAGCTTGTCTGCATTACGTCTAGTCAAAGAAAGTGTTGAACCATTAGTTAAAAAAGGTTCACTTCAGTATACGGAAGAAATAATTAATCAGGCAAGACAGGAAGCTGGGCTATATGGAAAAGACATTTGTGGACATTGTACAACTCATAATGCTGTACCATGTAAACCTGGAAATGGACTTTGTCATTATGACAAAGACGGGAATTGTCGATTCCATGATACAAGTGATCCTCTGAAGGCATTTAAAATTTGCCCAAAGGGTATCTGCAACCGGATTGTCCGAATAATAAAATCACGACATAGGTTTCATTCACCTACTTTCAAAAACACTGATGCAAGAAGGTGGTTTCAAAACCCATTTGAAATTATGAAATGCTTTATCCCGACTGATGGTTATCAAGCCATCGAAACAGTTGAAAAAACAGATCTTGTAGGATTGTTATCAGTGATAATTAACTGCAAATCCTTCCAGTCTCTAGTAGCAGCAGACCTAGGAGCTCAACATAACATTTTTGATAAGGTATGTAACATATAGCCAATTAGAGTAAATTATTAGCTCATCATGAACTATTTAGGTTACTCATTTTCCGTTGTCAGCTCGCTTTGTCTACACTTTTATTTAAATGTCATATAATTTTTGAGCCATCAAAAAGTTTATTTTATGATTATGTTAATAATATAACACATTTATGAAATTAAATTTACAAATTGGACTTCTATCAATATTTTCATCGGTTACAAATAGCAGTAATTTTACGAACATCATTTTTCCAATTTTGATATTTTTCGATTCCTTTCCTGATGTGTTTTGTAAGAATGATCTCCATATTGATTTTGATATGTATTACGATTACGATAAAGGGTTAGAATCCCTAATGAAAAATATTAATTTTAATGTAGATCCCTTTTTTTGTAAAGCCAATAAGGTAAAGATACATTAATTATGCCCCCTTTAAAGAAGTAGGGGTACATTGCTTTCAATGTGTCTGTCCTCCGTCGGTCTGTCGGTCCGTATACCAAATGGTTTCCGATCAATAACTAAATAACTCTAAGGCCTATGAACTTTAAACTTAGTAGGATGATTTACACCATGTAGATGACCTCTATTGATGTAGGGGTCAAGGGGTCAAAGGTCAAGGTCACATTGATCTTGTAGGTTAAAACGGTTTCCGATTAATAGCTAAAAAACGCTTAGGTCTAGGAACTTCAAACTTGGTACGATGATTGTACATGACCAGTAAATGACCCCTATTGATTTTTGGGTCAAGGGGACAAAGGTCAAGGTCACATTGACTTTGTATACTTTGTATGTAAAAACTGTTTCTGATCAATAACGCTTAGGCCTAGGAACTTCAAACTTGGCATGATGAATATACATGACCTGTAGATGACCCTTTTTGATTTTGGGGTCAAAGGTCAAGGTCACAATGACTTTGTAGTTTCCAATCTATAATTAGTGAAAAACGCTTAGACCTAGGGACTTCAAACTTGTTATGATGATTGTTTATGACTAGATGATGACTTCTATTGATTTTGGGGTCAAGGAATCAAAGGTCAAGGTCACATTGACATTGTATGTAAAACTGTTTCTGATCGCTTTGGCCTAGGAACTTCAAACTTGATATGATTAAACATAACAGGTAGATGACCTCTATCGGTTTTGGGGTCAAGGTCACATTAACCTTGTAGGTAAAAACAGTTTCCGATCAATAACTAAAAAACGCTAAGGCCTAGGAACTTTAAACTTGGTATGATGATTGTATATGACTAGAAGATGACTTATATTGATTTTGGGGTCAAAGAATCAAAAATCAATGTCACATTTGCTTTGTATGTAAAAACAGTTTCCAATCAATTTACTAAGAACGCTTAGACCAAGGGACTTCAAACTTGGTATGATTATTGTATATGACTAGAAAATGACTTCTATCGATTTTTGGGTCAAAGGTCAAGGTCACATTGACCTTGTAGGTAAAAACAATTTCCGATCAAAAACCAAAGAACGCTTAGTCCTGGCAACTTCAAACTTGGAACGATGTTGTTAATGACGAGTAGATTACCCTTATTGATTTTTGGGTCAAGTGGTCAAAGGGCAAGATCACATTGACCTTGAAGGTAAAAACGGATTCCGACCAATAACTCGACAACTGAATTTGCCTTGGTTGATATTTATTACTTGTAAACTAAAGATGCTTTTAAACACATTTCAAGGTGTTATGTAATATTACAAATTGGCTGTCATTTAGAAGGCTTACATGATTTATAAAATGTATGCATATATTATTTGGTATGATTTGTGATAACTTTGTCATAAAATTGCTGCACAAAAACCTAAAGGTCACAAATACCTATTGACTATTCATGACAAGTGTATAACCTATATTAATTGTTTGGTCACTATGTCAAAAGTCAGTCATAATAACCTGACCACATAACTAATGGCTGCCGATAGAAGGGGCATGCATGTTTTACAAATATATCTTGTTAACATATTATTTTACAAAGCTCAAATTTCTACACTACGTATAATAAGACAATTTACAGGACTGTTTGCTCAGATAAATGATCAGGCAGTGTCTGTGCTCACATGAAACATGTATTTTAACAAGCTTTTAAGGTCTTTCGTTGCCTTCTTGTTTAATATAATTTGAAACTTATGTTCACATATTTCATATCATTGTTTTATTCTCTGTTAATGTAAAAAATTGATGCATATTTTCACATAAAATTAGACTAGTTATTAAGTTGCAATTTTAAAATCTGAAAAAAATGACATTTGTTTTCAGATGAGAGAAATCAGAAACAAGACGTTTCATTCTGCGGATTACAATATTACAGACAGAGACTTGCAGGAGCACATGAAGCTTATGCTATCTATCTTAAATGATGCAATGTTTCTAGCACATGATAAAGATGCACAGACTGCAGCTGAAAAGATACAAGAAGTGCGTCATATTTACAATCACCCGTGATTTTTTATAGATCCTTCTATCTTATTTTACAATTTACAATATGAGAGCAATGAATGAAGGTTCAAAATTTTAAGATTGTAGTGAGTTAGAGAGAGAGGAAAAAATTCACATTGAGAGAGAGCTTCCTTTTTGTTAGTTTTTCACCGCACTTGTATAATTATCTTAAAATATCAAACGAATGATATAATAAATGTTTTTATTCTTACTTCTTCCCGTTCATTTTTAATGTTTTGATACATTTATACAATTTTGTTTTATTTGTTTCAGCTTTTTTACTTATTTACAGTTTAACTTTTATTTTTTGGTAATCTTAATTAAATCATTACAACAGATTGCTGACAGTTCTGTACACGTATACTGTGGTGAAGAAGTGCAAGATCCAGATCTAAATCCTGAATCTGACTTCAGCTGGGGAAAGACTATCAGAGGTAAGCGATTCTTTAAAACTATAGATACTATTGATATTATATTGCTGAGAAAAATATAAAGACAACTTAGAATCAATGAAATACATACATTTGCTGAAACTCTTGTGAGGATTTACTGACAAAATAAAGTTAAATCATTCAAAAATTCATATTTGTTTAGGTGCTTTTATTGATTATTTAAACATTTAGTTTAATGTTATTTTATTGCATAATTGTATCTAAATTTTAACAGGCAAATGAAATACAAAGAATACTTTGTTGATAGTTAATTGGTGTCAGTCAGATATATCATTGACCTTAGTCCCGACCACAACAGGTTAATTGCATAAAATAATTGTTTGCCTTCGTTTTTGCATGATGATAACATATGAACGATTTAGATAATTGCGTTACTATTTAGTATGACAATATTTTAAAGGTGAACTTCCTCAACAATCCCTCATAATTGAGTGTTATGCCTCTCATGTTCATTTTTGCCATGAATTTATTCATTGCCTACGACAGTACAGTATGCCTTTTGTCAGATTGTAATGTATGGGCACATATGTCTGTGTAAATTGTACAATTTTCCTAATGGGATACATTTCATTTCAATTAAACTCGGTTAATGTCATTAAAAGGCAAATTGGATATTAATTATTTTGTAACAGACTTTCAGCAGACAAAATGAATGACATGTCAATTCAGGTTTTTACTACACCGTATTATCAATATTTTATTTTATTACCTGATACCTTATATAAATGTAATTTGGTATTTTTAACTGTTTTCTAAAATTCTAAAAAAGTCAACGTTCGCGAACTGTTCACCGGTCAGCAGTTTTGACTGTTTCCCTCGCGTACTCTAACATCATTGACGTCATAGAGGATTCCCCTGATCATGATCATAAACCAGACGTGACGTAACATAGTTAAAGTATTAAGTTTTATTATTAACATATATGCAAAACTATCTTTTTGTTGCAAGTACTGTTAAAACAGTAATTGATCAGGTAATAAAACAGTTATTGCATACGTGATTTGGGAACAGTCAAACATTTGTCCCTCGGTGTCGGTGATCGGCCTTGGGCAACAGTTCAAAACACTATCCCCTCCACCTCGGGCCAACATTTTGACTGTTCCCAAATCGCATATGAAATAACTGTATAATGTATTATTATAATATATGATCTCAATATAACAGCAATCCCATTGCTTTTTGCAATAATGTAAAATTTAAATAACCCAGTTTTTATAACACGTAAACCTCTATACACATATCTCTTACATGATACTTACGTGTGTTTGTTTTCCTTTTCAGAGAATGCTAGAGGTATGTACTTTTTTATCTCAAGAATTGTGTGATTCCTCAAATACATTTTATTTAGTCTTTGTGTAATGTGATAACAAATTATATTGCAGGCTCCGCCCCCTGGGGGTCATAGGTTTTTTTTTCATGTATATAGCAAAACCTTAAAAACCTTTTTTTATGAATTGACAATAGCTAGAGGTTAGGTATTTGGCATGAAACTTTGTTTAAGGGAATACTAACAAGATTGTTCAATTTATTGCCCTGGGGTCAAAATAAACCTTGCCCTAGGGTCATTCATTTTCAGTATGTACATATAGATTTAAAAATACTTTTGTCGGTAGGTACAAGGTTTAGAGCTTTGTTTTTGGAAAAAATATTATTATGGCCCTCACAACTTTTTAAAATTTCGTCCGTAGTTCAAAATTTGGTCCCCCCTCCAGGTCTCATTTTTCCTTTTTAATGTCATTTTAAAACTTAAAAGTTCCCCCAAATTTGAAAAAGGGGTGGGTTTTAAACCAAATAAACTTGTTTAGTAAACACAAGGTTTTTAAAATTTTGCCTAGTGTAAAAATTTGGCCCCATTGGGGGTCATTGATTTTTTTAGAAATAAAAAAAAAGAAAAAAAAATTTTTTCTAAAACAGGAAATTTTTAGGTTGATTTTTGGGGGAAAAATTTTTTGTGGGACCTGAATAAAGAAAAAATTAAAAATTTAAGTATGGGTTTAAAATTTGTCAAAAAATGAAAAATTAAATTTCAGCTGGTTTTGTTTTTTGATGATTTTCCCCCCCTTCTTGCATGAATTTTGGAAAAAGGAAAAATTTTGAGATGTAAAATTTGAATTAAAATATCAGTCCCAAATTTTTGCCTTGTGACCTTTTGCTTAAAAAGAGCGTATTTTTAAATTAAGGTTACTTTAAGTAAATTCATTTTGATAGGGAAGTTTTGTTTTAGTTGGGTTTTTTTTTTAATAAAATAAGTTTTTTCGAAAAATTTAAAAACTGAACAAAATCCTGCGGCTTTCAAGCCTTTTTAAAATTTTTCCCAAAAAAAAGCAGCGACGTCATAAAAAAAAAACGGCTTGTTGGGAATGTGATATATGGTAAAAGAAATGTCTGAAACATTGGAAAAGGGAAAGGCAAATTTTTTAAATGGTTTTTTAACAGACCCAAATATCAAAAACGAGCTTAAAAAAAATTTTTGAATTTAAACAAAAAAAAAAAAAAAAAAAAAAAGCCCGGGGTTTTAAAAAAACCCTTTTTTAAATTTTCAGATTTAAATGTCAGTTTTTCCCTGAAACGTGGGTTTAATATATAGTGATGAGAAAAGCATATCCCCTTCCCGAAAAATTTAAATTCGGGGAAAGGTTTTTAAATTTCACTTTGAAACAACGTACAAATTTCAAAAAGGGTTTGGGACGGACGGTTAAAAGTTTTCGGGGTTCCTAAAAGGCCCTTTATTTTATTTTTCATTAAACCCTTAAACCAGGGTTACGAATGCCAAAATTTTAAAAAAAATTTTTTCACCATCAACCAAAATAACATTATAACCCTTGATTTCCCCACCATAGTCTTTCCAAAGCCCTAAAAAAAAAAATTCGATTATAAACAAATCCTAAACCCATTTTAACCATTTAAAGATCTTTTTCCCCCAATATTTAAAAAGGATTTTTCTTTTTTTTTATGCCCTAAAAGATTATCGTTAAAAGTGGAAAGGTTTTTTGGAAAAAAACCTAGATTTCGCGCGCCCCCAAATATTTATTTTTAATTTTAAAAACGTTATTTTCCCGAAACGGGGGGGTAAAAAATTTGGCAAATTTATTTTCAATTTTTAAATTTTAAAAATTTTAGGGGTTTGGTTTTAAAAAGATATTTTTTGGTTTTTCCATTTTTCGGCCCGGGGCTTTATTTTAAACCCTTTAGTTTCAAATTTAAAAAACCCTTACTCGACATTTTTGAAGAAATGCAGGCCTATAAATTTTTTTTTGCATTTTGAATATTCGGGTTTAGTTCCCTTTTTAATATTTTTATTTTTTGTCTACTTTTTTACCCCCGATTTAACACAATTTTTGAGTTTTTGACTGGCGTTCTTAAAGGGCGGTGAAAAAGAAATTTTTTATTTATGGCCCCCTTTTTATTTTTTTTTTGTTTTTTTTTTGGTGTTTTTTTTTATTTAAAAATTTTTGTCAAAAAAAATAAATTTTATCAGATGTTTGGGTTTTTAAAATCACCGGGTACTTTCGAAAAACCGGCTTGTCTTAAATTGTTTCCCTTTTTTCCGGGCACGTTTGGCAAATACAACTTTTCGCGGCTTTGGGGGAAAGCAGATTTTAAAAGGGTTGAAAAATGGGAAAGCAGGGGCCACCTTCCGCTAGGTTGGTGCGGCGCTTGGTATACACCACATCGCTTGGTATACACCAGAGCCTGTGAGAGATACCGTCTACATGGTACACCCGCCAGGAGGCATGCTGGAGGTCAGTAAAGGGTCACAACACCAGCTCAGCCTCGGTTGTTTGGTCGTTCAGGCACGTCGTGCAAGGTTTTCAGCAACATGGCCCGTTTGATGGACCATGGAGCAAACAATGTGGACCATGCAACACTCGTGACACTTTCTGTGCACTAATGAGCCAATGTTCTGCCTAGACTTCACAGATAGGCGTGCTAGAGTATTGAAAAGACAAGGTGAACCGTTTTAGGCTGCAAATATTGCTGAGCATTAATGTTACGGGGTTGGTTAGTTATGGTGTTGGAGGCATTAGCTGGAATGGACGAATCGCCCTGGTTGTGCTAGAAAAGAGGCACAATGACAGGTCAGCGATACATAGACGACATCTTAGACAACCAGGTTAGATTTATGCTGGAGCAGTCGGCGATCAGTTTTTTATAATGGACGATAATGCTCGTATTCATAGGGCCAGGACTTCCTAGAATCGGAGTCTATTGAGCGCATGGACTGGCCAGCTCTCTCCCCTGACTTAAATCAATAGAACACATTTGGAATGAGCTGAAATTTCAGTTCTTCAGCTGCAACCCAGAGCCATCCAGGAGCCTGGAGCAATGTTGGTCCAGGAATCGGCAGTCATACCCGTTAGGACGATCAGAAACCTAATAGGAAGTATGAAAAGGCGCAAACAAGCTGTCCTTGAATAACACACACGGGGTTAAGTTTAAAACTTTTAAAAAGTAACAAGGTTGATAAAAAAAACACGCTGCATGTTCTGAAATCTACAAAGAGGGAATCATCCGCTTCTTTAGCACACAATCAGTGTAAAACTCATTTATAGGTTTTAATTCGACCTTAACCTAAATTGATAAAATAGTAAATCAAAATTTTAAAACCTTTCGCACGGCGTTAATAAAATTACCCCCCCCCCCCCCAAAAAAAAAAAATCACACTCAAACGTATGGTGCGTAGCAAAAGTTGAGTAGTATATTTAATGAGTGTCATTATTCGCTCATATCACTCGCATGTTTGTATTTTACTTAACTCAAAACAAAATAGCGCTGGATATGATTATTATTCCCTAACACTTGATGTGGAGGGGGGTCTATTCAGGAATCACATGTGGCGTGGGTCGACCGGTCGGTCAGTCCGACTCCATCATGTTCGCTGTAGTAAATAAAACTACACCCATGAAAGGATTTTCTTTCCACTTGGCTAAAATGTTCACCTTATTAAAGCAAAACCCATGTCATCACTTTGCCGTTTCAAGGTCAATGTCACCTTGGAAGGTCAAAGGTTATAATTATCAGACAGTATCCAGTCTGTTCCATTACTCAATAATTCTCCACATTTTGCTTAAAATATTAAACGCAACAAGCAATGCCATCACTTTGCTGGCTTAAGTTGGAGGTCACCCGTCATGATCAAGGTCAAATACATTTGAAGTTTGTTTTCGCTCCCTTAGTTATATACACCTTAAAGGGTTTTCTTTGAACATGACTCAAATGTTTATCTTACCATGGTGATGTGCTAAACTCATACAGCCTCTGTGCAGTCAAGACCACCATTGAATCTCTAAAATCATGTACCCCGTGATATTCTTTAAACTCGACTCAAAAGTTAACCTATACGAGGCGATGTGCCAAACTCATGCCACCTCTCTACAGATTTATATTTATATCATTAAATTGCTATTTTCATTAAATGTTAACAGATCATCATTTAAAAATGGTAAAAATGGATACAGTTAGAATATGTTTTGCTTTTTCGTAGAAGGGATATCATGACATTATTTTTTATATATTTTTCATGGCAATTTGATCTAAATATCTCCAATTATTAAATTAATTTACTTCAACCTTCTTTAAGAACTGTCATATAGCTATATGTATTGCTTAGAAACATTTCTAATGCCAGAAAAGCCTTATTTTATATCACAACCACGAATTTTTATTAACCATCTGAAGGTTATATTAACATAAACTTTAAAATAAATAAATTTTCTGTTCTAATAATTTTGAAAATCAATTGAGTAGTAATTTTAATGATTATTTTGGTTCCAAACGAGTTAATAATTAACAGACAAATATTGATCTTTCGCATGCAGTAGCATAGCAACATTCTTTTGGAAACAAATACTTTAACTGTTGCTTAGAAATGTTGCTGGTAAAATTACGGTTTTTCAAGTTTTAAAAAAAACTTCAGTTTTTCTTACTTGAATTAAACACTATTCAGAGGGTAATTATCATATATTTTTTTAATATCGTGGGCTTCATTTATGTACGTTATAAGAATAAAACTCTTAAACTTGCCACAAATATCTGAAATTCGAAATAATAAGAAACGGTATGTAAATAGCAAAGCATTTGTATTCCGGAGTTAATAAAAGGTTCAATCCTTGTGTTATGAACTGGTATTTTACCCTCATATATAACTTTCATAAAACTTCACTAAAAATCATGAAGTATAAATTCAGTTTCTACTAAAGTTTTGCTTTAATATATTTTTTAAAATATTACTGTTATTGTTGCTTCAAAAATCGATTTTTCGAAATAATATAAATCGCTGTGTGAATTGCAAAGGAAAACTACATTTCCGTTTCCGACTTTATATTTTGTTTTTATCATCAAACAAATGCATGTACAACTTAGTCTAATAACAAGTACAATTGTTATACCTCACATTTTATGTGGAGGGGCTTTGGTTTGTTGCGACTTTAATAACTTGTCTGGATGTTTCAATATGAACTTGAACATTTATCATCTTTATATAAAATTAAAAGATATGTACTGACTGAATAGCGGACAGTACAGACCATGATTATACGGCACAGACATACCATTTTGTTTTGGTCTGTAGTGATCGAATCTGTAGATAATAGGCTAAATACAATTAAATGGAGTATTAACATGGCTATAGACGTTATGCATAATTCCATGGGGTAAAAATTGAGTGAGCTATACAAAATATTAAAGAAAAATGTAAGCATCAGGATGAAGCAGATATAAACATCATTTTATTATGGCAGCTCAAATGTTTGCAATGGACTACGCGGTTAAATGAGTGCCATCAAAATTTACGAATTGGACGGATTTTTAGGAAAGGTTTATTGAAGGTCGTCTTCCAGAGTTTTAATTTTCAATACCATAATTACTATATGTATCAAAAAGAATCACATGCTTGACAAGTAAATATAGCATGCTTGCTAAGTTCGTATATCAGTCTTTTTGTTGTTATATTGTATTGCTTATTACCCGTCGTCTGGTGCATTTCTAAAAAACATATTTAACTTTCCATAAACTTTACTCAGAGTGTGATATAAAGATGTGTGTCATATTTTTGACATTTATAGATGTTATTAAATAAATATGTTTCACTAGCATTAAGATACGCAATAAAAATTGAAAATGCCAATCCATTTGCCTTTCATATCTTATATTTATATGTCTTCGTCTGGCAATATATAGTAATGGTTTTGCAAGTGATATTACTTTCTCTGAAATGTTTCATTTTAAACTAATCTGGCGATTTTCATAACATGAAATAACATTTTATATCCCAGCAAAGTTTTTAAAAATCTTGTTAGTAATGGTTTTAATAATCATTGTGGTTCCAAACAAGCTCTTACCGTTTTAATCTTTTAACATGATTCGCGAATAAAATGGTCAGTCCTTGTGGTAGAACTGGTATTTTTCCTTCATATATATAACTTTCATTAAACTTTTAAAAACTACAAATAATGGAGTATTTATTTAGATTCTATCAAAGTTTTCCATTAATATACAATTTTAAGACGTAATTTTTGATATTGTTTTAAATAATCGATTTTTCAAAATAGTTAGTCTCGCTGTGTGAAATGAAAGGAAAATAATTTTCGTTTCGGACATAATATTTTGTTTTCATCATCAAGCAAATGTTTGAACAACTTAGTCCAATAACAATATCAGTTTAATTTTTATACCTCACATTTTATGTGGATGGGGTTTTGCTTTGTCGCGTCATGAATGACTTGTCTAGCTTTCAACATGAACTTGATCATTTATCATTTATATAAAATTAAAAGATCATTTACTGATGAATAGAGACAATGAAATACCATGATAAGAGGTACAGACGTACTTGCTAGAATCTTGCCTGATCGCATGTGAGATTATATTATAACCGACGGTGTTAAATACAATTTATGGAGTATTAACATAGGTATAATTGTTATGCATCATTTCGATGGGTACAGATTTGAGTGAGTCTTTTGGCACAACCGTGAACTAAAATATCAAAGAAAAATGTCGCATCAGGATAAAGCAGATAAAGCAGATAAAACATGGCAGCCTAAAATGGATGGTATGTACCCCGCGGTTAAAATTGCTTTCTTACATAATAAATGCGATAGTATTCCCTGGAGTTTTTTAAAAATGAAAGACAGTTATGTATCATGAAAACACCTTACAAGCGTTTATTATCACAGTCTATACAGTCTCATGTACATAGCAAACATTGTTAATTCTATACATAGATGAATATCATCTATATACAAATATTACATGGATTACTTATGTATTAAATTTAATAATCCTTACAGTGAAATATTTTTTATTGAACGAATATCTGGTGATGGCCAAAAGTAGTGAAATGGAACCATGTGTTTAAAAGTAAAAAAATGCTGGAAACAAAAGGTGATCCCCTCGCGAAGCCAATAAACAAAGCGGAGAGCTGACATTTCAAAGAACGATAAATGGCGTATCAGCAGGAAACATCAAACAAACCTAAACAATCTATGTAATTGTGTTTGCTGTCAAAAATAAAACAAGCAGGCACACCAAATGTTTTCCACGAAATCAATTCGCAAACTGACTAGTGGTGAAACTAATTTGGTGAAACTCGGAAAACAAGAATTCGGTAGAAGGCAAGTCCTGACTACCACATCAGGCTGATAATGGGTACGATACGCAATGCCTGAGGCAAGTTTCTGTTGAAATGGACGAGTTCGATTACAAATTTCAAATTTTGATCTGAATCATATCTACACATCTTGACAAAAGCGTTTGGAAATAAATATAGTAATCTTTTTTTTTATCAATGTAGGTTAAAACCCTTTTTTCATACTTTTTAAATTGGTAGCAAAATAACATTTAAGGGAAAACATTTCGTAATTTTGCATTTTTTGGGTTTTTAAAAAAAATTTAAAAATTTTAAAGTTTATTTATTTAAAAAACTTTTTACACTGCTTTAGATCGGGAAATTTACCCAAAAGTTGAGAAGTTTTTTAAAATTCAGTATTTAAACGGACCCATTATGGATACGAACCCAAAAACAGTCAAAATATATGAAAAATTTTTTCGAAAATATGTTTTTACTTTATCTACAAAAGTAAAAATAAACAATTGTAATGTGTTTTTGAATAATGTTAAATTACATGATTATATAACTTTTACTTTCTGGTACATTTTAAATTTTTTTGTCTAGAGGGAAAACCCAATACCATAAATAATTTTTGTTGAAATTTTAAGTATCATCCACGAAAGATATATATTATAGATTTATGTTATAACTTGTAAGTATAAGTGTAAGATACATGATCAGATATAACATATCAATTTAAAGCAGATAAATTGCTCTTAAACAAAATCTTATTGTTCATTATATGTATATTCATAATAAATCACTTAAGAATTCTTTCAACATTTTGTTTTCCAGAAATATTTTCTGACTATCCAATATATTGTTTTTATCAATATGAAACACTTGCAGAAAATATGCCCATTGTAGACCAATTCACTTTAAATATACATGTAGTTGAAATACTATGTAAATATCGTGGATTTGTTTTAGATCTCTCACTGTGTCAACATATCGAACAGTGGAGAAGTTGTTACATTGAGGAAGTGAAAATTGTTCAATCTTCTGTCTCTTTTGATTCATTTTTTTCAAATAATATGATAATTGGAAATGCATTGCATATCAAATATAAACAAGAAAATATTAAAATTATAAATGAATCTTGGTAAGTTAAACCAAGAATGTAAAAGAAGATAACTACAGTTTCCACTTCCTCATTGAAATTTTTTTATTGTAAATCAATTACACATGTTATTTTGATTAAAATGGTGTTGGGTAAAAGGATGTTAGTTTTAATTTTATTGTACAGTTTTCACTTTTACACTGGAATATTTTCTTGTTCAAACAAAAAATGAAAAAAAAATGAAAAAAAAAAATAAAATGTATTTAAAAATTACAATAAACAAAATATAAAAAATACTATTAAAGATTATTTAAAAAATACAAAAATAAATTCAATAAAAACATTTTTGTTTTAAGCTAAGAATTGTTACATTGATCCATATATTTTACTTTATAATATACTGTTATATTGAGTAATCTTTCCTGTAATTATGCTATCTTCATCCTTTGCATCTGTAAGTAAAAAATCAATTTGCAAATAATCAATTTTTGACAGATGCCTATTTTTAAGATTCAAACCAATTTATCAAAATCCAGTTAAAATTAAGATTTAGATTTTTATTTTTGTGAACAAAAGTCTGTCGTTGTTGTTATATCTCACTTATAACCGGTTGTTTTATGAAAATTCGAGATAAATTTATTCTGTTATATACTTAGTTTGAGCATAACACGAATTATCGAGTTTCTACAGTTTTGTGTATGTGTGTTTTTTATTTTATTTTATTTTTCAACTGTTCCTATATCGATCTGTACAAACAGCAAGCGAGAAATTCTTTAGTTATTAATATCAGTCTGATTTTTTATATTATTTTCTTTTCATCTGGAAATTATTATATCTTAAATCTTATATTTTTTCTTTGGAGTCGTATACAATATATAACATTTTTCTTCCTAAGTTACAAAATAAAGAAGAAATTAATGAAAAAAATAAAAGTTGCATTATTTCAGGTAATAATCATTATGGAGTAAGTATGTTAGATCAAGAATCAAAACAAATGCGACGTTATTCTGCAAAATTAGTGAAAACGAAATTTATCAAGAAATATCTCTCCACATTTATCCTACAATGTAACAATAATCTTCAACATTGTACATGAGTTTTAGATAAAGTTGTTAGTGTAGCATGCATCATATAATTATACGTTATTGTTGATATGTTAAAGTTAATTGGTTTATGATGGAATATCTCTAATACCATGAATACGTTACAACAAACCACGAAATAAAAATATATTGAAGTTGTAAAGCAGGTAATAAAATATTCCAGAACAAAATCTTATAAGTCATCAACTATACATGTATGTTACTAATAAATCACTTACTTGTAAGAAGGTTTTTCAAAGTTTTGTTTTTCAGAAATATTTCATAAGAATATCCAAATAATACATTTCTATTATTTTAATCAATATTTAAAATATACTCGCGGGAAAATGTGTCCGTTGTAGACCAATCCACTTTCAATATACACTTAACGAAACTTATAAGTACTCCGACCAATTTTTTATTATATTGTGTTAGAATTACTATAACTAGTCTAAGTCGATACTGTATAAACTTTAATCATAGTATCATCATTTTATAATAGTAAATACATTTTACAATAACTCAAAACTTAACAGAAAATCAGTAACTGAGAACACCATTTCAAAAAAATTCAAATACCTTCAAGTTTAGTATATATTTTGAAAAACCCCGGAGTTTTCCTGCAAGTTTGAAATCGGAGTACTTATAAGTTTCGTTAAGTGTAGTTTAAATACCATGTAAATATTGTTTTATGCTTTCATTAAAAAGAGTAAGATCTATCTCTGTGTGTAAACATATCGTACAGTGGAGAAATTATTATATTGTGTTTTGAGGAAGTGAAAATTGTTCCATCTTCTGTTCACCGTGAATATCAAGTAACGCAGAGTTGTGCAAATAACGCAGGAATTGTGCAAAAGTAACGCAGAATTGGGCAATTTAGTGGCTAAAACGAACACCGCTATTTGTAAATGGACTAGTATGTTTTATTGTACACCAAAATGGAAGAAATATATTAACGTATACGGTTCCTGAGACATTATACTTTAAACCTCATCGTCAAAAATATTTCCATGAAAATGTTTATTTCTCAATATCATTCGTAAATATGACGACCTGACTGGCGTACTGATGGCGATATTTAGTTTAGTTGATATCTTTCAATAGAATAACGTACATATTACTATACGGTTTTTAATGTTCGGTGTACCTGAGACATTTTCGAATCTACTCGTGTCATATTACACTTAATTTATCAGATAAAACGTATTTGAGACCATTTTACAAGGTAACCCCGAAATCGTGAATGAAGCACTGAAGTAACAGAGGTTATGTCATTAAAAGTAGCTTATTTTTATTTTACCAGCTTCCTTCTATTGTTTTATACATCACTGGTAGTTTGACAAAAGTTTACACAGAATATGAAAAATTTATAATGTTTTAAATGTGTTAAATGTACATATGTATTTGACGAAACACAAAAGTCTCCTTCAAAATGGTAATCGGGTTGTATTTCTCACGAATGATATAAAGAAGTAAACATATTATTGAAATAGTGTAATGCTGGTTAAAGTATCTATAATGTCGTAGCAGCTGTATGCGCTAATTCACTTCTTTAAATTTTGGTAAGAACAAAAAATTTTGCTTCGTTTACTTACATTGTTATTCGTTTTGGTAATAGCGTTGCACAGATTCGGCGTTACGTTTACGTTATTTGCACATTCCTGTGTTACTGGATATGCACGACGCTGTTGTTTCTTTTTGATTCTTTTAAATATTAACAATAATTTGAAATGCATTGTATGTCAATTTGTAAACAAGAAATTATTAATATCATAAATGGTAGGTTAAACCAAGGAGTAAAAGAAGATAACCTCAATTTTCACTTTCTCATTGAAATTTTATTGTTATTCAGATACATATATAATTTTGATTAAAATGGTGTTGGGAAAAAGGTGTTAGTTATTTATTATCTTTCAAGAGCCTTAAAGGACAGTCGGCGGAAAATGATTGTCAAAATGAATTTCAAAATATGCATTCTCACACCCTTAAAAACCCACGAATTACAATCATAAATATATTTTTCGGTTAATAGAGTAAGAGACATGTTTGTGTCCGTCTGTTTTACACTCTGTTTTATTTTGTCATTTACACATAAATAAATTAAATATCATAATAATTAGGAAGTTCCTTCATAACTGAGAACATAAAGGATCTGAACGAGAACTTTATTTTCATTATTCAAATATTATCTGTGCTAGTAAATGACAATTGTTATCAATATCAAATTTGCAAAAGTTAGAACATTTCACAATTATTTTCTAATAATTTATAAAACTATCGGGTATTTGTTATACAGGCAGATCTTGTTTTATGAGATAAGGTTTCAAATAGTTACATCCTAAGTAAAAGATTCAAATACTTATAAACTAATTAAAATGACTTTAATGTACCCTATATGTTAATGAATCACTGAATATTCGTATGCCCTTTGTGTTAAGGATATAAGGTATAAATTTATATTTCAAGCAAATGGTAACATCAGAAAAGAATATTGTTAGTCAAGAGAATTGGAATTTTAAAAAAAATATTGACTATGCCGATAAATGTGTACTTACTGCAGTATTTCTTATATTTTTCATATCGCTTGTCCTTTCAGCTTGAAGAAAATATAATAACATGTTAAGGACTTTTTTTAAAACAGTCAATACATCAGCATGAGACAAAAGGTGCGCTAGTATATGCTCGAAACATATGCCTGCGTATATTCCGTCAGCATTTTGTGTTTGTTTATTTGTGTTATCTAGTTTAAACACCGATTTGCAGCAGTCAGGCCCATTTACCGGCTTTCCTGGATAACGAACAAGTAATGGACCTTTCCAGTATTTAAAGTATTACTGAACTGACAGGCTATGCAATTGTTTTATTTTGATAATAGTACCAAACTCCTCGCAGCTGTTTCTTCCCTTGATCATTACAGTAACAATGAAGGAGAGATCACTGCCTTGATGTTGGGATAATATATAGACACTGATTGACCTGGTTTAAATAAAAAGAACATTGTTCTCTTTGTGATATTATTTGTGAGCAATTGACGTAGCGATGAATAGAATAAAGGGGCTAAATGTTTAACTGCAATTTATTTTTAAAAAACGACCAATTTCTCTGAAAGTGGTCGACTACTTATCCAACATTACTTCTGAACCAGTATGACCATTCGTCTCAAAGTTTGAGAGCACGGAGATATTTCAATTAAGTCGCCCGGGATCGAACCAGCGTCCCATGGATTACAAATCTGATGTTTTCTCTAATGACCTAAGCGAGCGAACACTTTTATGACTAAAAGTATATGAAACTAAGAAGGGACATTGCGTTTAGCCAGTGGGTGACCGCTGTTAACTTTGAAATTATTGCACCAAAGGTCAAGGTCAAAGTAATGATTTGTGCACAATCTCCATAACTTGAAAATTAGTTAGCCTTTGTAATGACATTGTTCATTGACCTATATTTATTTTGAGGTCAACTTACCATAGCTAAAGGTCACAGTGAAAATTTAGAAGAAATCCCTGAACACTTGTATCTTTTTAAGTATATGAAACTTAGTAAAATCATTGTTCATCACAGGTACATGACCCCTATTAATTTGAAGATAAATACGCCGAAAGTCAAGGTCAAAGTGACTTTGCAAAAGCATTGTCTGATTAAGGCAAAGAAAGTAAACATTTACAAAAGAATATTCATCATGAATTTCTGTTCCTATAAGGTCCGATTAAAAAAGTCGGTTTGCTTATTGTGCGCCTATCAACAGTAATACGGTTTTCAGTACATAAAACTTATGTTTGACTCTTTGCAAGTATATTTTGATTAGGATTATGTCACACAAAGTATTTCCGGGACAGATAGATAAGTATGCATTCCTTGATCAAGTCATGAAAGCAAATTGGCCAATAATTGATTTTGTAACGAAAATAAGCATATACAGCTTATTCAATTGTTTCAGAGGCCAGTTTTAAGTAAATTAGTTTAAACATATCTATTCCCGAATGTATATATAATGTACATACAAATATATAACAAACAAAACACAATGGAAAAGGATGAGAATGAAAGACAAGTCTTATAGAATTCTTCTAAGTAAATTAATACAGACAATAAAAATATATATGCCTGGAAAAATGTTTCATTTAGAAATTTCTCGGGCGCACAAGTGTTTGCACATTGATTAGAAGACAGGAAACAAATGCGTTTGATTAATCCGGCCTAGTGAAGAAAAAAAAATCTTTTTAAAATCAAGGGAAATTAATCTTATTTTATCAAGTGAAGAATTAATTATCTCCCCTATATAACGACCTTGTCACCGGCAGAGTCTAAAGTACTGCTCAAAAGCACTAAAGAAATAACAATGAAATATATAAAGAGTATAAATATAAAGAAATTATTTTTTGGGCACACAATAAAGAGATTTGTGATGGGGAGAAAAAAGGTAACTACATGAGGGCAATGAAGTGATTGCAACGGGCAATGAAGAGATTGAAGAACATGTGTCATAAAAATGCATTGGGGGTATTGAAGAGATTCCGTTGGGATATTAAAGACATTGCAATGGGGCAATAAAGATTTTGAGGAGGGGGGATAAAGAAGAGCTTGCAATGAGGAAGATTAAAATATTGCAATGAGGATAATGAACAGATTGCTATTTGTTTATTGAACAGATTGCACAGTGGGTTATAGAGATTACAATTGATGTAATGAACAGATTGTAGTTGGTTATTTGAACAGATTGTAAAGGGGTTACAAAGAGAATGCAATAGGGCTTTAGTAGAACTTGCAATGGGGCAATAAAGAGGCAATGAAAAATATTACAATGGGGGTGATTAGAAATTGAGGATAGAACATTCCATTGTCTCATAATAAAAGAAACCAGACATTGTTGTCACTGACTACCATTATCTTACCATTCATAATTCATTTGGTTGGCAGGACACAGCTATCAAAACATACAGTGAAGAAATTGTTCGTTACCTTCATTCAAACTTTTAAAACGTATTTATCACACACCCGTGTCGATTTTGCGACTCCGTAAATATGGTATTGCACGGCCGTGCATATATTTTGACGTGACGTCATAGCGTTATACAAACTTAGTGTAAAAGACGTGCTAAATGTTAGCGTTTATACTGTAGGCGCCTCAATGAAAATATGACTCTTATTTCACCTTAAACGGTCTCTTTTTTTGGTATGTGATAAATAGAATATTAAATTCGTGTAAGTTCATTACTGAATTTATTGCACTCGCCAGAGGCTCGCATAATGTAATTTTATTTCAACTCGTGCAATACATTCAGTATTGAACTTACACTCATTCAATATCCTCTATACATTGCATTGGATAAGATTCAATAAAAATGCGTTTTAAGATATGAATGGTCACACATTGATCCGCATGTTTAACCTATTAATATATATTAATAGGTTATATTGAAATGAAGGTAAATACTGACTATCGAAACAAACATGACGCGTTATTTGACTAAATATTAGTTAAAATGAAAATTATTCAAAAGCATTAACTATATAGAAAATTTATTTGTTTCTTGTTTGTTAACCCGTGAACATTAAAAATAGAAATTTTTTATTCGTGGCAACGCAACCACAGAAGATGTTATATTGATGTTCGAGGAAATATTTCTACTTTATTATATACGGCTATATTGAATAATCTTTTCTGTAATTTTGCTATCTGCCTCCTTTATATAAATCAATTTGCAAATTATCAATTTTCGACAGATGCCTATTTTGGAGATTCAAACCGATTTATCAAAGTTATCGAGTTTAAAACTAAGATTCAGATTTTTTGTAGGGTGAGGGGGCAATAGTCTGACGTTGATGTTTTACTTCTTATCAAAAATTCGAGCAGGAATTTATCTTAAGATGTTGCTTTAAATTAAAATTCTAGTTCTATAGTTCTAGTTATTGTTATTTGTTTTATAATGTTGCTTACAAAATAAGTAATAATGCATATCCTTCCACAAGAAAATGACATTTTGCGTTATTTCAGTTGAAATAGATAATCATGGAGCATGAAAGAACAAGAATTAAATACTATTTATCGAAACAAACATGGTGGTATTCGTTAAAATGAAAATTATTGAAAATGCATCAACTAAATAGGAAATTTACTTATTGATTGGTCGACAGGTAAGATCAAATTATTTAACTCGTGAACACTAGATAAAACATTTTCATTCGTGGCAAAGCTAACGTACATATTACTTAATGATGTTCCGTGTACCAGAGACATTTTCCAATCTACTCGTGTCATATAACACTTAATTTAGCAGATAAAACGTAATTGAGACCATTTTACGAGGAAACGCCGAAATCGTGAATGAAGCACTGAAGTAACGGAGGTTATCTCATTAAAAGTAGCTTATTCTCATTTTACCAGCTTCCTTCTATTGTTTTATACAACACTGGTAGTTTGACAAAAGTTTATACAGAATATGAAAAATAATAATGTTTTAAATGTGTATAATGTACATATGTATTTGACGAAACACAAAAGTCACATTCAAAACGGTAATCGGGTTGTATTTCTCACGATTGATCTAAAGAAGTAAACATATTATTGAAAAAAATGTAATGCTGGTTAAAGAATAATGTCGTAGCAGCTGTATTGTCTAATTCACTTCTTTAAATTTTAGTTAGAATAAAATATTTTGGTTTGTTTACTTACTTTGCTATTCGTTTTTGTAATAGCGTTGCACAGATTCGGCGTTACTTTTACGTTATTTGCACATTCCTGTGTTACTGGACATGCACAGCGCTGTTGTTTCTTTTGATTCTTTTAAAAAATATTAACGATAAATTGAAATGCATTGTATGTCAATTTGTAAACAAGAAATTATTAATATCATAAATGGTAGGTTAAACCAAGGAGTAAGAGAGAGATAACCTCAATTTTCACTTCCTCATTGAAATTTTATTGTTATTCAGATACATATATTATTTTGATTAAAATGGTGTCGGGAAAAAGGTGTTTAGTTATTCATATCTTTCAAGAGCCATTCAAGGACAGTCGGCGGAAAAGGAATGTCAAAATAATATAATGTCAAAGTATGCATTCTCACACCCTTAAAAAATTACAATCTTAAATATATATTCTATCACTGGCATCGGATAATAGGGTAAAAGGCATGTTTGTGTGTCCGTCTGATTTTCTCTCTGTTTCATTTTGTCCGTGATATATCATTTACACATAGATATCCTTTTATACCTGAGAACATAAAGCATCTTAGACGAGAAATTTTTCATTATTTGAAATTTATCTTTGACAGTAAATAACATTTTATTTTCACTATAAGAGCTGCAAAATTTAGAACATTTTCGCCATAATTGTGGTATAATTCATAAAACTATCGGACATATCGGATGTTATACAGACACTTCCTATCTAACATTTAAATACTGCTGTGATAAGGGTTCCAGATATCTTTTTACGTCCTAAAGTTATCAATTCAAGTACTTTATATTTATAATATAAATTAGTAAAATTGATTTAAATATATCCTTTATATTAATGCATCACTGAAGATCAGTATGCCCTTTGTATGAAGGATACATGGTATAAGTCAATATTTCAACCATTCAAGCAAGTGGTAAAATGTGAGTCAAGAAAATTGGAATGAAATTTGTGCGAGTATGACATTGCCGATGAATATGTATTAAGTGCAGTATTTCATATATTTTTTTATATTACTCGTCCTTTAAGATTGAAGAAAAGATAATAACATGTTAAGGACTACTTTAAAATCAGCAAAGTCACCAGCATGAGACAAAAGGTGTGCTAGTATATGCTCCAAACATATGCTTGCGTATATTCCATCAGCAACTTCCTTTGTTTACTTGTGTATCTGGATTTTAACGCCGATTTTATCCATTTTTGTCGTCATATCTCGGCAACCAGGCCCATTTTACCGGCTTTTCCTGGATAACGAACAAGTAATGGACCTTTACAGTATTTAAAAGTATTACTGAACTGACAGGCTATGCAATCTTATATTTGGATAATAGTATTTGTATAATAGTACCCAAACTCCTCGCAGCGGTTTCTTCCCCCTGATCGTTACAGTAATAATGAAGGGGAGATCACTGCGTGGAGCTTCACTGACTGTACTGGTTAAAAACAAAAAAGCGCATTGTTTTGTTGGTGATCTTGTTTTGTGAGCAATTGACGTAGCAATGAATAAAAAAAGGGCACCAAATGTTTCACAGCAAAATTAATTTAAACAAGAAACTGTCGGAGGACAGTAACTCTCGACTATTGAAAAAGTTGTCACAAGTGTGTTTCATTGAATATAATAATGCTTACCAATATGAATACATAAAATTGTCCGAAAAGGTACAAAGGCTTGTTTATTAAGATGTTTTATCGAGTTAATCACTGCTTTATTATAATGAATGCATAAAATTGTTCCAAAAAAAAGGCACAAACCCTTCAGTAGTTTTTTGAGATACCAGCTTGCACGCAAAAACTTAACCAAGAATTTCTAAGTCGAAAAATAGGCATTTTTATGCAAAAAAGTAAATCAGAGTTATGGGACTTGTGCAAATCATGTTAGATAATCACAGAGAACAAGTGTGTGGAGTTTAAATCCATTCCCTTCAGTATTTATGGAGATACCAGCTTGCACGCAAAAAACTTAACCAAGAATTTCTAAGTCGAAAAAGGGGCGAAATTATGCAAAAAGTAAATAAAAGTTATGGGACTTGTGTCAATTATGTAAGTTAATCACAGAAAACAAGTGTGTGAAATTTCAATCCATTCCCTTCAGTATTTATGGAGATACCAGCTTGCACGCAAAAACTTAACCAAGAATTTCTAAGTCGAAAAAGGGGCATAATTATGCAAAAAAGCAAATCAGAGTTATGGGACTTGTGCCAATCATGTAAGAAAGTCACAGAGAACAAGTTTGTTTGTTTGTTTATGGGTTTTACGTCACATCTACACAGTATAGGTCATATCGCGAAGTTCCAGCTTTACTGTTGGAGGAAGCCCTTCCGTGCATTATTTCAGGCACGAACGGGCACCTGAGTAGAACCACCGACGAACCGTAAGCTAGCTGGATAGCTTCCTCACATGAAAGAATCCAAAGTCCCTGTCGGAATTCAAACCCACATCGGTTGAGAACAAGTGTGTGAAGTTTCAATCCAGTCCCTTCAGTAGTTATGGAGATACCAGCTTGAATGCAAAAACTTAACCAAGAATTTCTAAGTCAAAAAAGGGGCATAATTATGCAAAAAAGCAAATCGAGTTATGGGTCATGTAAGATAGTCACAGAGAACAAGTGTGTGAAGTTTCAATCTATTCCCTTCAGTAGTTATGGAGATACCAGCTTACATGCAAAAACTTAACCACCGGGACGCCGACGCCGACAAATGGGTGACTGCATTAGCTCAATTATTCTGCGAATAGTCGAGCTAAAAATGGAAAGGTCAAGTTCATAATGATGATTTGTGTACAATCTCCATAAATTAAGAAGTAGTTAGCCTTTGTAGTGACAATGTTCATTGACCTATATTTATTTTGAGGTAATTTCACCATAGTGAAATTTTATAAGAAATCCCTGAACACTTGTATCACTTATTAAAGTATATGAAACTTAGTGAAAAAATTGTGCATCACCAATAGATGACCCCTATTAATTTTGCGATAAATGCGCCAAAGGTCAATGTCAAAGCGACTGTGTTAAACCATTGTCTGATTTAGCCAAAGAAAATAAAACTTTGTATTACAAAATATTACGCATTAGTATCAATGCCATTTAGACAGCCAATACAGTGGGGTTTTGTTCAAGAAGAGAACTCAAGCCTGCAGTATTTCAAATTTTGCCGTTTGGATGTTCTTTAGGGACATTGTTTTTACTTTTGTTTTATATAACAATTTCCTCATGAACCAATTGTGTATATCACAAAATGACCATGAGAACATCTATAGATATTTACCCTAGCGGGATTCTGTAATCTCAACAAAATCATTTTAATCTGACTTATTTTATTATCTATCCAGAGAGAGATATCAAATTGTGTACAAAATAACAACACAAAAAACACATAACATTTCAATTTACAATGTTGCTAACAAAGTATAATAATTATTAAATATCAACATTTGATTGGGTGTTACGTCACACCAAACATAGGATAGGTCATATGGCGACGTTCCAGCTTTCCTAGTGGAGGAAGACCTCAGGTGCCCTTCAGTGCATTATTTCATGCACTAACTAGCACCTGAGTAGACCACAGACATTCTGTCAGCTAACTGGATAGCTTCCTCACATGCAAAGAGTCCAAAGTCCCTGTCAGGATTCGAACTTACAGCGGTAGGGGGGGGGGGGGGCAAGTTGTTTTGAAGTCAACGATCTTAACAACCACTTGGCCTCAGACGCCCCCTTTTAATATCAACAATTACAATCTAAATACATTCTGCTTGTCCACCACCATGCAATTGAAATTCTAAATCTATGATAAAAATGCATGCAGAATTATGAATCTATCAACTATATCCTAAAATGTATACACTATAAATTTCTATGGTGCTAAATGTATTTATTATGGGAGAAAATGTTTTGAACTTTTAGAAATGTATGCACATATATCACTCATATGACAATATAACTTTATTACAAAGTACCTGCATAACATGTCTCCGACTGAATTTGAGTATCATAATTCTACCCTGTTACTTATAGGATAACATCTATTGCTAATAAAAGTTAAGTTCTGAGCGTAGTGGATTCAACATTTAAACATGAAAATGGTGAAATTTTGAATTCAGAAATATCCGCAGATATGTTCTTACAGCGGGCGGTTTGCATACCCTTTTCACACTTTTCACACTAAATTAAGTTTTTGTTATTTGAACATTTTCCTAAGTTTATGCAACAATAAGCTTCAATATGTCGATGTTATGTTAAACAGTATCTACTAACCTACTAGAAATAATGTTACAAAGATAATGAAAATATTGGCACAAATAAGCATGGCAATTTAAAATATATCTTTGCACTTGTGGCAGAAGTGAACAAATTTTCATTCTTAGACTTTACTCAATTTGAATGTTAGGCTATTTTACGAACAAGTAAAATATACTATGAAAGTGGTCCCTACTGTTGTAAAAACATGGTCACATATTGTATATACATTACACTGATATTGTTAAAATTGTACATTGATAAAAATAAAAGAAATTATCATATTATAACTGAAAAGTAAAACATGTTACTTCAATAATGACTTGTGACAATGGATCTTTTTAAATTAAGTACATCTTTACATTGCATGCTTAAACAAAGCACTTCATGCTAAAACAAGATCATGTCTTGCTAAAACAAGAAGATTACATGTTTGCACTTTCAGTTAAATCAAGAAAACTACATCTCTGCACTTTATGCTAAAACAAGAAAACTAAACTTTGCACATTATGCTAAAACAAGAAGTCTACGTCTTTGCACTTTAGGCTAAAACAAGAAAACTACATCTCTGCACTTTATGCTAAAACAAGAAAACTAAACTTTGCACATTATGCTAAAACAAGAAGACTACATCTTTGCACTTTATGCTAAAACAAGAAAACTACATCTCTGCACTTTATGCTAAAATAAGAAAACTACATATCTGTACTTCATGTTTAAACATAATGGGAATGTAAATGAAAGGAATTAAATCTAGCATGTGAAGTAACAAAAATGACTGTTTGTTTCATATTTTGTTCTTATAGCACACAACTTAATGAAGACTGTATCTACATTCATCTCATGACTGACACTATTGTTTGTTTCATTTTACGCCTTTTCCAAACAGTATTTCAATCATATAGGCGGGTAGTTTCCTAACCATCGTTCCAGTAGAGTTACACCAGTACTAGACTACCTTCCTCCGCGCTAAACTACCAAAGCATCTCCCGGGGATCGAACCCACGCCAGAGAGGTAACTGGATTAGAAGTCATCGACTCTAACCCCTCGACTACGGAGGCGGTATAGTAAACAATCAATGGTACATGTTCATATAACAGTCATATTACCAAACATCTAACATATCTGAGTATTTCATGATTATTGCAATTAGAGAATTTTTTCTGAACACATTTGTATTTTTAGAAATTCAAACCCACCATACTCAAACTTTTAGCTGAAACTTGATAACACAACAACAATATAGAAGACTACCCCCCCCCCACACACACACACACCCTGGTCCCTTCGCAAAATATTGTGTACAATAAACACATTATTCTATTTCTATAACTACATATATCTTACAAATACATGTATCTACAATTTATTAATATTATATTTCTTTCATATCAATAAAAACAGCTATAATGACTAGAAGCCACGGAAGGTCAATATGCAATCCTAATTTGTGCAATAAATTTTACTGCATTCATACATCTCAAGAAAACCTTCCAAAGACACAATTTGGATTTGTTATTTGAAACATTTTTCCATAAATGATAATGTTTGAAAGCATTACCTAGAAATTCAAAAGGACAGTTCTTATTACAAACAACAATAATTTAGTCATAAATATACCAGTAGAAACTTTGATGGACAACAGTATATAAAAACTACTTGAGTATATTACCAAAAGGGCGACCTAATATATTTTTCTTATCTAAAAAAAAGCCTCTTCAAGTTTAAAATGTAAGCGTATTACAGATAAATATTATGAACACTGCCGTAATAAAAACTGACAATAGTTGTAAATTTATAAATAATTGTTTAGCAAATTCAGGTATAGTATAGATCAATGAAAATCATTTAAACCATTTTAGTGATTAATAATGTATGAATAAATAAATAAACAAATAAATAAATAAATAAACTTTTACCATTTCATTAGCCACTTCAAGATGGTTGCATATCAACCCGTGCTCAAAATTATTTTATTTCATAATTATTTAGTTTAAACATATTTTATTGCATTTAATACATGTTTACAAACATATCATACAAATAATGAGTATATATCAAAATGCAAATGGGTTGGGCAACAAGTTCTTACAACATTAGATTAAGCAAATTTTATAATTATTTGAAACAAAACCGGTGAAAAATAAGAATACTTATACTTTTAACACTCAATTGTAATAAAACCTAACCATGATTCGAACAAGTTAATGCACGAATACAACACTGACTGGGACTCTCTGCCTATTGCATTATCTATTATATGCACATAATAACATAACGTTTTATGTTGTGTGTTATTTATTGGGCTTCCGTCTAGTCTATCTTACCTATTGTCCACATTGTTATTGATCTTTGTTAAGTAAACAAAATAAGTTATTTATATTGTAAGACTGTCTAAGTTTTGAGTCAATAGCTCAATTGGTAGAACTTTAGCTCAGAATGAATATACCTTAATGCACAAGACGGCTTCCGTTTGGTTTTTTTGGTATTTTTTTTTTAATCAGATATATTCATATAATTGTTATGCGGTTATTTGATCCGATCTTTTTTTTTCAAATATCTTAAATCAACCCATTTTTTCCCTTCTTGGTAAATTTAGGAATATTTTTTAAGAAATATACAAGACAAAGAAACAAAATCTAAAAGTAAATCTGCAGTATCGAATATTAAGGTTGTAAGAAATTACAAATATTTTAAAATAACGAATTTTAACAAGATAAAAATGAAGGTTTCAACCAGGTTTCGAAAAACAAGATGTGCATCCATTTTGCTATTTTAGAGGTCTTAATGCGTTTAAGGGTCAAACGAAAGTTAAATCTCATAAAATAAAATGCGTCTAACTTCAATGGTAATGATTTGGTTAATCACTTGCAGTTTACCTGTGTTTACCTGAGTTATTCTATAAATGGTCTGTGCTTGTACATTTAGGACTGACGAAAGTTCTTTTTATCAACTAGATATTTACACTGTAAGTATAAAACACGCATTCGTGTTCATGTATACACCTAGAAACACAAGGATACGATAACGTATCGAATATCTAAACCGTTTTCATGTAGTAAGATCGATGTAACAAAGTTTCACATTTACAAATATGTTTTGATTACGGAAGTGGAAGTAGAGTTTTTCATTTGGTAAGAGTTTTTTTTTTGTATATATAAATTAATTTTACATGAAATGATCAGCAAGTATATCCACAAAACATGATTTAATTAAATCGGCGGTATATTCGACATTAAATATAAATTTCCTCTAGTAGTTGTATCAATTTATGTGAAACAGATGAATGAGACAAAAACCGAAGTTTTACACTTGATTGAAAATAAAATCCTGATATGACAAAATCTTCGATCGTTGTTCAAAGCGAAATTTATTGACTTTAAATTGATATTTGTACATCTATGTTTTGAGTAACATGTCATTAATATCCTTAGTTGTTTACACATATATTGAATAATTGTTCAATTTTAGGGGAGAAACATCTCGAAATTATGTTTACCTGGAACCAAAAGTATTTGTATCGGGTCTTGAAGGCGTCGGAGAATACAAATAAAGGGTTGAGAGCGAAAGCCCCCGATGCTGATGTATCTGTTGCAGACCACATAGCTCAAGGCAGAAACCATCCATCACAGTTTATTTCTACATCAGCCACGTACGCAGCAGCAAAGAAATTTGCTATGAAAGGATGGAATCAACCGAAAACGATTGTTAAGATTGATGTTAAAAAGCTTAAGGAAGAAAATCCAGAAATAGTTATCATTAACCTGACAGATAGGGGGATACTTAATGACCATGTCGACAAAAAGGAATTCAAAACGAGGGGCTGTGCCATCAAGTATCATGAAATTCTTCTCATAGGTTATGTTCCTTCTACTTGCATTTCCATAATGGATTAATTATAAGGTAAATGACAAACGACAATTATATTATAATTCAATAGAAAACAATATGATTAAACGATATGATCATTTAATGGGTTCATACAAAACGGATATTTTCATTGGAATATATGTACAAGAACGTTAAGAAAGGGCTGTCTCACAAAGTCGTGGACAATAGGCTGTAAAACAATAATATAAAGTCCGAGCCTAAAATAATTTTGCACAGAGGTGTGCGTATGCAGCTTACGCCCAAAACCGTCGATTTACAAACCTTACACATTGTCTAAGTAGTCAATAACGTAAGAAATCTGCCTTATGTTATGACGTTGATATTTTACCGTATGAGACTATATGAAAAAATATCAAGGGAATCGCAAGACATATATGTTAATCGTACATCATTTACTGCATACAGTATTAATATAAGTACAATACAAATGGTGATGCGTCTTAGCAGACTGATAGTTATCAATTTTAACATTAAGTGCTTAATTACACCAACGCTCATATAAAAAAATGCAAAAAAACTGTGGAAGTAGCAGAATATTTTACGACTACTGTTATACAAGTACCCTAGGAAGTATGCAACATATGATGAATTGTTCTAGCAAAATTTGGATGCCCGTACCGTGGAGAGAATTCATGAAGACAAACATCAAACAGTTCGCAGCATCTCAAAATTTTTATACTGTAATTGATTGAGTATGATGAAAATTTCAAAAGACAATATGTGTATGTTTCGTATACCAATGTGGCTAGACATTAAAAGTTTATTTATCACAAAGGTTATACTTTCAAAGGAAGAAACATTGACATATTGTCACAAAACGTATATGCGGCGTTGGAGTGTTGACGCACTCCGTTGCCAGGCAGTCTTATAATTTGTTATGTATAATATAAATGATATCATGCTGGTTTCATGCATGTTTGCTCAACAATGACCTATTTAATACCACTAAAAAGTTTTTAGAAGCCCGAGTTTTTTGTATTGAAACACTGTTGTCCTTGACTTATTGCGTCAGCAGCGTTCATAGATTTTACACCTGCTGTTCATATTTTTGTTATATTGACATAAACTTCATTTAAACTTGAATAACTGAAACGTTTTTTGAATCAATTAAAATGGTAACATTGACATTCGTCCAATGGTAGCATTGCACCTTATCTAATTTCATATCTAGACATTCGATAATAAAACTACACTTCTTGTTATCACTTTTTATTGCTTATGATCTTTTAAATGTAACCTTTAAAGGTATGTATAAGATATAGACCGAGTACGAGATTTTTCTGTTGGTCACAAATTTTACACAGGTATTTCCTAAACAAAAAAAGATCGATGTACGAGGCTGATATCCACTTTACACACCGTCAAACTTGTGGCTGCTGCAAAAACGACTGAGATGTCATTCTATCCGAATTGCTAGATTAAATAAAGAACAATTTTAAAGTTTTTTTTAACACAGATCACATACAGGTAAACGTTTTATAATATGAATAAAAAATAATTTGCATTTCTCTTTGACTTCAAACCACTTCAAACCAAATGCAAGGGGAGACATCTTAGGT
Organism: Ruditapes philippinarum; assembly: GCF_026571515.1. Lineage (NCBI taxonomy): Eukaryota > Metazoa > Mollusca > Bivalvia > Venerida > Veneridae > Ruditapes > Ruditapes philippinarum. The sequence continues at coordinate 120,079 of NW_026854370.1, read as the reverse complement.
CTTCAAACGATCTGCTCTTTACTGCTGTGCGTTTGAATACCACCCAGGGCCTTTGGGTTATTTCATGTGAGGACTTTATTAAGCTTGGTTTAAGAACGCCGGATATTCTACTCAGATGCCCGTTTATGCTTGAAATAATGCAAGGGGGCATCTTAGGTCTTCCTTCATAAGAAACTGGAAAGTCACCATATGTCTTTTACAGTGTTGGTATAAGAACTCTAAAATGTATCCTTATGTTGATATGCTGTCCATGATCTTGATGTCAACACTATTAAGTGTTGAGAATTGAGTACCGCTCAAGCCGGTGCTAGGGGGCGTGAGGGATGTTGCACTTTATCAGTATCCCTCATGTACAGACTCAATCAAACCGAGTCTGCAATTCTCTTGTAATTTTGTTGTGATTTATGCTTCCGAGGGACCACTTTGTTTCCAGATTTTTATATAAACGTTAGAAAATTGCTAATTGATTAATTGCTAATGTAATTAATTATCTCGTTTAAAATTCGACTCTAGATTTTCATGAAAGGAATATTACGAAAATCATCTATATATATTTTTCATTTCATTTTTATTTACTGCATGTACATGTGCGCAGGTCTTCTTTTCCACGTTTTTTTTATGAAATGATGAAACCTTTGCACATGCAAAAAAAAATACCCAAAAACATATTTTTTGTTTGTTTAAAAAGGTTTATTCGAAAAGGAGAACAATAGAAACACTCACATCATAGCTTAGGTGTGAAAGTACAATTTCGTTGACATGTCCTCTCAAATCGATAAAAGCTACGTCGTTAGCGATGCGTAAACCATCTATTGATAATAGAATATTTTAACTTCAATCAATTTTATATAACCACTTACACATTCACGTGCCACCTGGTTAAATCAAGATTTAGTGAGATGTTAAGAAAGTTTGGATTTAGGAACAGATAAGGTAATATTTTATAATCCATATCAATTTAATGAAGAATAAAGTCATTAGAAAAAATATTTCTGAAAATGTTACAAATGCCTTTAATATGCAGTGGACGATTTGGACTTTGTTTGATTGAACTATGAATATATTAAAGCTTTTATGCATGTAAATTACCTCTGTTCTCGGGATGTAGGGTATTTTGGGGCACCCCCAATAATAATACTGCTGGTAAAAGCGAGTCAAAGCCAGTTATTTGACGACTAAGGAAATTCAAAATATACGTGTATTTGTCATACAATAATTATAACATGAAAAGTTTTTTTTTCGATCAAAATCTTATAACATTACATCAGTCTTATGTTTAGATTATATACCTAGGAGTCATGAATATTCTTTCAATGCGTTACTCTTGGTTAGTGTAGACTTCTAGCCTAGGACAAGAGACCATTCACCCCTGTGTAAAATGATTATTTCCCCTTAAAGGTTAGAAAGTCAGGCAGTGACAATGACAATATTGTCTATGCTTACAAGGCAGTCTTTATAAGGCATATTATCTCAGATAACTATATATAAGGGCTTTGATTGGTCAGCATTACAGTGCTGTATTGTGTTTGTTTGTTTTGTTTTTTAGATTTAGATATCATAAATCATAAAAGCATAAATGTAAAATATTGCGCGATGTGTATTTCAAAGGATTTACAAATATACAGTTATCATTCTTATAAATATCAAGTGAAAATACCGAGGAATGAATAAGATTTGGCAGCCTTGCATATATTTAAGTTTGAAAAATGTCTGGGAAAATATAGGAATTTGTACTATACAAATTTGCACCTTAAAATGCACCATATGCATCATATGCGTTTGATATGTTGATTCCTTTTTTCGTTGGAGAGGATCCCCAGACACTCTATTCATAAGGTATTTAGACCCCTTCCCCAATTAAAAAATGCCTCCTACGTGCCTATTACACTTAACTTATAAAATGTTTATATAAAAGTCATTTAATAATTATGCTGCTGTGATTATAAAACCCCGCTGTTTTCTAAAAAAGTAACGATTGGGTTTTACCGGTTCTAAATTTGAAAAATTCGTTCATGGAATCCTGAATTTATAAATAGGAAAAAGATAAGTAATATTATTAGCGGATCTTCACGTTATTGATTAGCCTCTCTATCAAGTATACGATTAAATTAAGTTTAATAATTTACTTGCTAGGCTACTTCGCATTTTCGTCAGATTCATAAATATAGATTACAAAATCCCGAAAATTGTACAAACCTAATATATACAACGACAATGTTTGAAGACTAGCTACTGTAAAAAACTATTCATGGAAGGAATGCTGATATGTAGCTTATCTTATTTTGGCTCCATTAAATAACTATGAAAGTATGAAGAGTTTGAAAATTTGATAATTTTTATCTTAGTTCAATTAACTATATAATATTGTAGAAGTTATAGCGTTATGTTGAGTAGATTTTTGTACATTCAGTCTATCTCTTTTGACGGTAGTCTAGTCTCATGTTCATATGAAATAATTGTGAATTGTATTTATCCTGCCGTTTAATAATACCCGTAATTAAACAAAAGGTCTGTTTATGTAAAAGAAAGAGTATCGAAACACGAAACCATTAAGAACCAGATTATCGGGCGTTTTTGGTGTTCTTTCTCTTTTGTTTCATAGGCTAAAATAAAAACACGTTCGCTGTCGTAACAACATGAACACAAGAAAAAAGTAATTCAAACTTTAAAGTATTTATTTGTTGTATCTATTAAGTGAGCTTGTGAATTTATATTGTGTACAATGGAAACGTGATTCCATTTAATATTTTACCCGTGTCAAAAAAAAAAATGAACATAAACTCTGTTTCGTATAATTTGTATTTAATTTCTCAAGGTAAAGTAATAAGTACCTGAATTTATTATATATTAAATATGGCACATTCGTAATTATCAGTGGAATACCAAATCAATGACTTGTCTGTATATCAATAGTTTAATTAGCTTAAACCGTTTAAGTGCACTATTGTAAAGAAAAATTAACTCAAAATTTCTTGGATGAATTCCAAATTTACTTTCTTTGATTATTTATGGTTAAATTTAAAATAAGATTATAACGATGTAGTTCATATAAGATTTTAGTGATAAATTTCATATAAAATTATAAGGAAGTATTTTATATCCAATTATAATGTCATATTTCATATAGTATTATTATTACACATTTCATATAAGATACTAATTGCGTTATTTATATAACATTATTATGACACTTTTCATATAGGATTATAATGACACATTTCATATCAGATTGCAATGACGCATTTCAAATATTAGGATTATAATTAAGATTATTATTACACATTCCATATAGGATTATAATGCCACATTTCATATAGGACTATAAAGACACATTTAATAGAATATTATAATGACACATAACAAATAAGAATATAATAACACTTTTCATATAAGATTATAATTAACTATTTCATGTATGATTATAATGACACATTTTATATAAGACTATAATGACACATTTCATATAAGATTACTGTTACATTTTTTTACTTCATACAGTTTTAATATAAGCACAATAAAAATGGCGACGCGTCTCAGCAGATGGATATCACTTTCTGCATTAAGTACTGAATTACACCAATTAACGCTCATATCAAAAACTGTTAAAAACTGTTGAAAAAGTAGCAGAATGTTTTACTTTCACTTTTATTCTCGTACAAGTGTCTTATGGAAACAAATGATTATTTTTGTCTAGCAAAATTTGGATGCCCATACAGTGGAGATAATTCATGTAGACAAACATCAAACAGTTTGTTTGCAGCATCTCAAAATTTTTACACTGTAAAAGAATGAGGGTGGTGAGAATTTCAAAAGACAATATGTGTTTCGTGTAAGAACATTGGTCGACATTAATTGTTTACTCATCACAGAGGTGATACTTTGAATTAAAGAAACATTGACATATTGTCATAATATGTTGCGTTGAAGCGTGGACCGCATTGCGTTTCCAGGCAGTCTTATAATTTTTATCGGTAAAATATAAATGATATCATGCTGGTTTCTTGCACAATGGCGTATTAAATACCACTGAAAAGTTTTTAGAAGCCCGTTGAGTATTTTGTATTTAAACGCTGTTGTCCATGACAGCAGCGTTCGTAGATATTACACCTGCTGTTCTAGTGGTTGTTTTTATCGACAGAAACTTCATTTAAACTTGAATAATTGAAACGATTTTCGAATCAATTAAAATGACGTTTGTATCCAATGGTAGCATTGCAACATATCTAATTTCATATCTAGACATTCGATAATAAAACTACACTTCTTGTTATCACTTTTTATTGCTTTTGATCTTTTAAACCCTTTAAAGGTATGTGTAAAATATAGACCGAGTACGAGATTGTTCTGTTGGTCGCAAATTTTCAACATGTATTTCCTATACAAAATAAATCGATGTACGAGGCCAGTATCCAACTTACACACCGTCAAACTATTGACTGCTGCAAAAACAACTCAGATGCCATTCTATCCGAATTGTTAGATTAAATAAAGAACAATTTAAGTGTTTTTTTACACAGATCACATACAAGTAAACTTTTTATAATATGAATAACAAATAATTCGCTTTTTTCTTTGACTTCAAACCACTTCAAACCATTTGCCCTTCACTGCTGTGCGTTCGAATACCACGAAGGGCCTTTGGGTTAAGGTTGGTTTAAGAATGCCGTATATTCTACTCAGATGCCGGTTTATGCTTGAAATAATGCAAGGGGGCATCTAAATTGCTTATTGCTAAAATTGCTAAAGTAATCAATTATCTCGTTTAAAATTCGACTCCATATTATGCAAATCATTAATGTATTTTTTATTTAATTTTTATTTACTGCATGTACATGTACATGTCTTCTTTTCAACGTGTTTTTCATGGCCGGGTCTGTCTGACATGATGAGACCTTTGCACATGCAACAGAAATCCCCCATAACATATTTCCTTTTTTAAACAGGTAATTCGAAAAAAGATAGACCTGTTACGAACAATAGCCATTGGGTGAACAAACACTCACATCATAGCTTAGGTGTGAAAGTACAATTTCGTTGACATGTTCTCTGAAATCGATAAAAGCTACGTCGTTAGCGATGCGTGATAACAGAATATTTGTACTTCAATCAATTTTATATAACCACTTACACATTCACTTGCCACCTGGTTAAATCAAGGTTCAGTTAAATGTTTAGAAAGTTTGGATTTAGGAACAGATACAGGTAATATTAAAAAATCCATATCAATTCAATGAAGAATAAATATAAAGAATATTAGAAAAATATTTCTGAAAATGTTACCAATGCTTTTAATATACAGTGGACGATTTGGAAATTTTTTTGTTTTGGAAAATTTTTTGAATTAACTCCTTTTAAAAATTTTTAATTTAAAAATTTTTTTGCCCTGTTTTAAATTTTACCTTTTTTCTCGGAAATTTGGGTGTTTAGGGGCACCCCCCAAAAATAAATAAATGCTGGTAAAACAGGCGGAAAAACCCGGGAATTTGGGTGGGAGACTAAGTTTTTCCCAAGGAAATGTGTAAAATTTTGTCCACAAACAATTTTTATAAACAAAGATAATTTTTTTTTTCCCCCGATCAAAAATTTTACATTATTCTTATGTTTAAATTATATTTTCCTCAGGGAGTTAAGAAATTCTTTTTATCCTTTTTCTGTTTGTTTAATGAAAAGGGTTTAGGAAACCCTCCAACCCCCTTTTGTAAAAAAAATTTTTATTTGCCCCTTTTAAGGGAGAAAGTCAGGGAGGTAAATGACAATATTGTCTATGTTTATCAAGGCATATAATCTCAGATAGCTACATATAAGGGCTTTCATTGGTCAGCATTACAGTACTGTTTTATGTTTGTTTGTTTTGTTTTTTCAAATAAGAAATCATAGATTATGAAACATAAATGTAAAATAGTGCGCGATGAGTATTATTAAGGGTTTACAAATATACAGTTATCTTTCTTATAAATATCAAGTGAAAATACCCAGGAAGAAATAATATTTGACAGCCTTGCATATGTTTAAGTTTGAAAATGTCTGGAAAAACATTTGTACTATACAATTTTCACCTTGAAATTCCCCATATGCCTTTGATATGTAGAATCCTTTTTTTCTTTGGAGAGGATCCCCAGACACCCTATTCAGAAGGTATTTAGACCCCTTACCCAATTAAAAATGCCTCCTACGTAACAAAAAGTGTATTACACTTAATTTATACTATGTTTTTATAAAAGACATTTAATAATTATGCTGTTGTGATAATAAAACCCTGTTGTTTTCTAAAAAAAGTAACGATTGGGTTTTTACCGGTGCTATATTTGAAAAATTCGTTCATGGAATCCTGAATTTATAAATAGGAAAAAGATAAGTTATTATTGGCGGATCTTCACATTATTGATTTGTCTCTCTATCTAGTATACGGTTATATTAAGTTGAATAATTTACTTGCTAGGCTACTTCGCATTTACGTCAGATTCATACATATAGATTACAAAATCCTGAAACTTGTACAAACCTAATATTTACATACAACGACAATGTTTAAAGACTCGCTACTGTAAAAATATATTTATGGAAGTAATGCTGATCTGTAGCTTATCTTATTTTGGCTCCATTAAATGACTAAAAAAGTATGAAGTGTTTGAAAATTTGATAATTTTATTTTAGGCCAATAAACTATATAATGATGTAAACGTAATAGTGATATGTTGAGTAGATATATATATTTGTACATTCAGTCAATCTCCTTTGACGGTAGTCTAGTCTCATGCTCAAATGAAATAATAGTGCATTGTATTTATCCCGCCGTTTAATAATACCCGTAATTAAACAAAAGGACTGTTTATGTAAAAGAAAGAGCATCGAAACACGAAACCAGTAAAAACCAGATTGTCGGGTGTTTTTTGTGTTCTTTCTCTTTTGTATCATAGGCTAAAATAAAAACACGTTCGCTGTCGTAACAACATGAACCCAAGAAAAAAGTAACCAATTAACGAGCATCTGAATATGATTTTTTTATCATTATCCCTTTCCCTGTCGTCATACTTAATAAACCTAAGAAAAAAAGTAGCTTAAACAACCATCATGCACTGCTTTCATCCCGGATAGACAATGTGTTAACTAGAATACAGGTAACTAATACATGCACTCCAAAAAACTCTCTGTACATGTATGGGACACATGTTTTAATAGGAAGTTCTCCAAACTATGATAAAACTTAGGATTATAGTACCGGTACCATATGTACTTTAATATAATATATCCTTTGATATCGCATTTGAAATAATATTTTCATTCCAAGTCAAAAATTGTTTTTTTATTTATCTCGAGAAAAATTCTAATCATTTATTTTTTAAAATAATCTCGCCAACTCGTTGATATTTATTTCTTGTAAGGGTTTTACTTTTAAAATTTCCCTTTGGAAAAATTTTTTCCTTTTTTTATTAAAAACCTTTAAATTTTTTTGTTGAAATCTATAAATGACCCTTGGGGAAATTTAAATTATTGTTCCAAGGGGAAAAACGTGATTCCATTTTGATTTAAAAACCCTGTAAAAAAAATAAAACAAAAAACCTCTGTTTGTATAAATTTGTTTTTTAAAATTTTTTCAAAAAAAAATTTTTAAATAAGTAACCTGAATTTAAAATTATTTTATTAAAATATGGCACTTTCCCGTAATTATCAGTGGAAAAAACCAAATTTCAAATGCCCTTTTCTTATTTTTAAATAGAGTTTTTTTTACAAAAACCCGGGTTTTAAAAGTGCCCCTATCGTAAAAAAAAAAAAACCCCCAAAAAATTTCTTGGATGAATTCCCAAATTTTTTTTTTCATTTTTTTAAAGGGGTTGAATTAAGATTATAACGATGTATTTCATATAGGATTATAATGATAAATTTCATATATAAAATTATAAGGAAGTATTTTATATAAAATTATAATGACAAATTTTATATCCAATTATAATGTCATATTTCATATAGGATTATTATTACACATTTCATATAAGATAATAATTGTGTTATTTATATACCTTATTATGACACTTTTCATATAGGATTATAATGACACCTTTTATATCAGATTGTAATGACGCATTTCAAATATAAGGATTATAATTAAGATTATTATTACACATTTCATATAGGACTATAATGACACATTTAATAGAATATTATAATGACACATAACAAATAAGAATATAATAACACATTTCATATAAGATTATAATGACGCATATTATATAAAATTCAATTTAAATATTTCATGCAAGATTATTATGACACATTTCATATAAGATTATAATTACATATTACATATAAGAATGTTTTGTCACATTTCATATAGGGATATAATGACACATTTCATATAAGATTATAATTACATATTTCATAAGATTATAATGACCCATTTCATATTTAACTATAATTACATATAAGAATGTTTTGTCACATTTCATATCAGATTATAATGACATATTTTATATCAAAATTGAATGACGCATTTCAAAAAAAATTATAATGAACAATTTCATAAAGGAATATTATAGGATTATAATGACACATTTTATATAAGATTATTATGACACTCTTTATATTAGATTTTAATGACACATTTCTTATAGGATTATAAAGCCAAGTTTTATATGTTAGTATTATAATGGCACATTTCATAAAATTGAAATAACACATTTCATGGAATATTATAATGATACATATTCAGATACATCATATAATATTATGATGACACATTTCATTTAGGATTATAATGTCAAATTTCATATTCGACTATACTGACACATTTCATATAGAATTAAATTGACACTTGTCATATAATATAATAATGATACATTTCATATAGGATTATAATGACAAATTTGATATAAATTTATTTAAACACATTTCATATAAAATTATAATGACACTTTTCATTATAGGATTATAATGACACATTTAATGTAAGATTATAATGACATATTTCATTAAAAATTATAACGATACATTTTATATAGGATTATAATGACACATTTGATATAAAATTATAATGACACACTTCATATCAGAATTTAATGATAGATTTTATATGAGAGTATAATGACAAATTTCATATTAGATTAAAAGGACACATTTCATATAATATTATCATGACACATTTCAGATAGGATTTTAAGGACATATATCATATAGGATTATAATGATCCATTTCATATAGAATATTAATGACACATTTTATATAAGAATATAATGAAACATTTTATTATAGGATTATAATGACACATTTGATATACGGTTATAATTATACATTTCATATAGGATTATAATGACACATTTTATTATAAGATTATAATGACACATTTCATATTAAATTATAATGACACATTTTATTAAATGATTATAATGACACATTTCATACTAGATTTTAATGACACATTTCATATCAGATTATAATGATACATTTTATTTATTGAGATTATAATGACACACTTTATTATAAGATTATAATGTCAAATTTCATATAGAAGTATAATGACACATTTCATATTAGATTATAATGACATATTTCATGTAAGATTATTATTACAAATTTCGTATAAGATAATTATGACACATTTCATATAGGATTATAATGACACATTTCATATTAAATTATAATTACATATTACATATAAGAATATTTTGTCACATTTCATATCAGATTATCATGATATATTTCATATAAGAATTAAATGACGCATTTAAAAAAAGATTGTAATGAAACATTTCATAAAGATTTATAATAGGATTATGATGACATATTTTATATAGGATTATAATGACACTCTTTATGTTAGATTATAATGACCCATTTCTTATAGGATTATAAAGTCAAGTTTTATATGTTAGAAGTATTATGACACATTTCATAAAAAAGATTTTAATAACACATTTCATATGAGATAACAATGACACATTTTATATTTGATTATAATGATACATTTCATATAAGATTATAATTACACATTTCATAAAGGAATATAATGACACATTTCACATAGAATTTTATTTAGTTCCGCCCATTGTTTTCTCGTTTAGGGCACACGCATTCTTATACTTGGGGACCATACGCCGCTTTTCATGGAATGGCACGGAAAGGTCACATTGAAGGTTCCATGATAACCGCCGTGTGAACACATCTGCGGATGTTTCTAAATTCCAAATTTTACTATTTCATGTTTAAATGTTGAATTCTGCTTAAGCCGGTGCTAGGGGGTGTGGACGGTAACTTGTACTTTCCAGTACCGTCCATGAACAGGCTCAATCAAACCGAGCCTGCAACATTTTCAATTTTGCCGTGTTGCGCTTTCTTTAGGGATTCTGTATTTATCTATATTATGATCACATCCGTGTTATTTGTGCCGTGTGGCGGCTGTAAAACGTCTCCCCGCACATTTAATCAATGATGTTATATTTTCGATCCTTGAAGATCGTTCAGCACGACATTATTGTTGTGCTTGTGGTATTTTTAGTTTCAACTTTTCGGCTTTTTCTAGTTTGGTGGTTCCAATATTCCTACTTGAATAATGTTGAATCACCCTTAGGATATGTTGCCTGCTTTTTAAATTTGCCTTTTGACGTCTTATCTGTGACACGCAGGCTTCATAACCTCAGATCCCCTTTAAAAATTCCATTTTATTTAGTTCCGCCCATTGTTTTCTCGTTTATGGCACACGCATTCTTTTACTTGGGGACCATACGCCGCTTTTCATGGAATGGCATGGAAGTGTCACATTGAAGGTTCCATGATAACCGCCGTGTGAACACAACTGCGGATATTTCTAAATTCAAAATTTTACTATTTCATGTTTAAATGTTGAATTCTGCTTAAGCCGGTGCTTGGGGCGTGGAAGGTAACTTGCACTTTCCAGTACCGTCCATGAACAGGCTCAATCAAACCGAACCTGCAACATTTTCAATTTTGCCGTGTTGGGCTTTCTTTAGGGATTCTGTATTTATCTATATTATAATGGCATGTTTCTTATAAGATTATAATTAAACATTTCATATAAGATTAAAACGATACATTTCAGATAAGATTAAAAATAAGATTATAATAACATATTTTATTATAAGACTATAATGACATATTTCATATTGGATTATAATGACACATTTCGTATAAGATTATGATGACACATTTTATTATAAGACTACAATGACACATTTCATATAAGACTCTGGTGACCCAGTTCATATAAGACTAAAATTATACATTTGTTTTAAAACTAAAATGACACATTTCATATTAGATAATATTGATACATTTTATTTAAAATAATAATGACACATTTCATAATAGGATTTTAATCACACATAAGACTATAATGATACATTTCTTGTAAAATCATAATGGCACATTTCTTAAAAGATAATAATAATACATTTCATATAAATGTATAATGACACTTTTCATTATAGGATTATAATGGCACATTTCATATAGGATTATAATGACACAATTGATATAAAATTTATCAAGACACATTTCATATAAGATTATAATGACACATTTCATAAGATAATTAAATGATATATTTTATATGAGATTATAATGACAAATTTAATATAAGATTAAAAGGACACATTTCATTTTATAATATTATCATGACACATTTTAGATAGGATTATAAGGACATATATCATATAGGATTATAACGATACATTCCATATAGAATATTAATGACACATTTCATATAAAATTATAATGACACATTTTATATTAAGATTAAAATGACACATTTTTTATCCAATTATAATGACACATTTCATATAAGATTGAAAATGACACATTTCATATAATATTATAATGACACATTTTATATAAGATTATAATGAAACATTTTATCATAGGATTATAATGACACATTTCATATACTTTTATAATTATACATTTCATATATTTCATTATATTGACAAATTTCATATATAATTATAATGACACATTTTATTATAATATTATAATGACACATTTTATTATGAGATTATAATGTCTTATTTCTTATAGGATTATAATGACACATTTCATATAAGATTATAATGACACATTTCATTTACGATTTTAATGACACATTTCATATAAGGTTATTATGAAATATTTTATATATAATGTTTGACTAAAATGTTCAACCAGTGTTAAAGTTAATCGCTCCCATTGCCAGAAAAGTCTATATTGGCATTTTTTCATCACGTGAATAAATTGTTTCATGCTTTGACACAATTTTGATTTCAACAAAACATTCCAGTAGACAAAATTGATTATGACCTTTACTCACTAATGACATTGACCTTGAAGGTCAAATTAATACTTCTGCTTTGTTTTTGCTACAATTGGCTATAACTTTGTTATTTATGAATGATTTCAGCATGAAAAATTAAGAAAATGTGGAACATAACTCCCTCTGGGTAATGCCTTTTTATAACTTGAAATCACAACATTCACTTATATAACTGTAAACGTGTTTTCGTATATGATTAATTTGCATTTTAATACATCCAGTTTCTGCCAATGTAATTTTACCAGGCAAGTAAAGACAAATCTTTTAATTTCATCTAAAGGAACATGTCAAAACAGCATATACTAAAATCAAATATAGTCTGACAAAACCAACTTTAAACATGATTGAAATATTCAGTGATTAATTAATGATTTAGAACTTAGATGTTTTTCAAATGAATGACAAGGTTCCAGGAATACCGTCGTATTTCATCAAAAGTCCATAGCAAATATTCAAGAAAATATTTTATAATTATATATCGATGCAACAATTCCTCTTCCCCAATCTAATCCAATATTTTGCTGTGTGTAATAAATATTTTATCTAACAATTCATACTCGATGTCATAAACAACAGCACCTGTGTTTTATGCTAATATATAATAATTGCATTGGATGATAGGGTTAGATAGTACCAAAGTTTATAAAAGAAAGGCTTACCATTAAGTTTGTAAATATATATTTACTTTCAATAATGATTGGTGTTTTAAACCATTCCATACAATACATAATGTGTGAAGTTTGCTGATATTTTTTATTGAAAGTTTTGTCATATTTTGGTATTATATGATTAGTTTATTGATTGTTTGTCGTCAATGTATTTTAGGTATGTTGAAACATTTCTTATTTGACATATTGCTTGTAAAAATATCAGTAAATAGTATTACTTTGTTTGTAAGATATGATTTTTATTCAAAATTAAACAGGTTAATTATATATTGGTTGAACGTTGATTAAAATCATCATAAAAAGTCATGGAGCTTCGATTTTTGAACATTACAGTTTGCATAATGGATACTGGAGTTTGCAAATTGTCTGCCCCTAGGAAAAATGACGTTGAATTTACGAACGTTATATTACGTCACTAACAAAGACAAACTTTCTGATATGTCATTGATATTGTTGTTTGATTTAAATCAAATTGTATGGTCAATAAGTCACCGATAAGCTTAAATTATTTTTTTTTTCAATTAATATGAGTATGAACTGCGGTTAAGAGTTTTTATTCGTATTGTTACCAAGAATGTTCAAAATAAAAGTGTATGTTTTAAATTACTTTTTCATTGTTCCCCGCATGAAAACCATGAACCATATATATCATAATTATAATAGTTTAATTTTTCATAAAATCATACATTTTCTTACTAGTAGATGTAGTTTATTATTCTTTTTAACGGACTTTTGAATCTCTATTTTCAAGTAAAATATTTTTAATAAACCCACATCTGTTCAATATTGATTTAAGTTGTCACTTGTCTTATGTTACAAAATATGTAACCTGGAATTAAAAGAGTTATATTTTATTGTATTTTATTGCAATTGATTATGCTAATATTACGTCATTACAGTTCATTAACAGACTATTGGCTAATAATACAACATGGTGCGGTCCCAATCTGCGATGACCGACAAGGATGGTAACTTCTTGAAAAGTGTTTCTGCATTGCGTCTAGTTGGAGAAGGTATTGAACCGTTAGTTGAAGAAGGTTCGCATCAGTATACGGAAGATATAATTTTTCAGGCAAGACAGGAAGCTGGACTTTGTGGAAAAGACGTTTGTGGACATTGTACAACTCATAATGCTGTACCGTGCAATTCTGGAAATGGACTTTGTCATTATGGCAAAGACGGGAATTGTCGATTCCATGATGTAAGTGATCCTCTGAAGGCAAGCAAACCTTGCCCGAAAGGTATCTGCAACTGATTGTCCGATTAATAAAATCACGCCATAGATTTCATTCACCTAATTTCAAAAACACTGATGCAAGAAGGTGGTTCCAAAACCCTTTCGAAATTATGAAATGTTTTATCCCGACTGATGGATATCAAGATATCGAAACAGTTGAAGAGACAGATTGCGCTGGACTGCTATCAGTGATTATTAATTGCAAATCCTTCCAGTCCCTAGTAGCAGCAGACCTAGGATCACCAGATAACATTTTTGTTAAGGTATGTAACATATAGCCCATCAGACTAAGTTATGAGCTCACCATGAACTATTGATATTATTCATTTTCCTTTGTAAGTTCGCTTCGTCTACACTTTTATTTAAATGTCATACATTTTTTAAACCATCAAACTTTATTATTAAGTATTTAGTACCTTTGATGCAAATTTATCAAATCAAATGAAACTTCTATCAATATTTTCATTTGTTATAATTAGACTAGTATATTTTTTACAAAATTTCGATATTTTTCAATTTCAACCCTTTTAATTTATTCGTGAAATGTTTTAAAATCCTTTAAATGATCTCTATAATAATTTTTGAATGTAATACGATTAAGGGTTGTAATCCCTTATGAAAAATATGAATTACCATGTTGATGAAATTCTTTTTTGTAAAGTCCATAAAAGTAAGAAACATTGATTAACATGGCAAATACAAAGCTCAAGTTTCTTCTACACTATCGTATAATAAGGCAATGGAGATAACCGTTTGCTCAGGTTAACGATCAGGCAGTGTGTGTTCACATGAAACAGGTATTGAAGCGAGCTTTTAAGGTCTTTCATGGCCTTCTTGGTTAATGTTATTTGTAACTTTTGTTCATATATTACATATCATTATTTTATTTTCTGTCAATGAAAAAAAATGATGCTTTTCTATATGAAATTAGACTTGTTATTAAATTGCAATTTTAAAATCTGAAAAAATGACACTTGTTTTCAGATGAGAGAAATCAGAAACAAGACGTTTCATTCTGCAGGTTACAGCATTACAGACAGAGACTTGCAGGAGTACATGAAACTTATGCTATCTATCTTAAATGATGCAATGTTTCTAGCACATGATAAAGATGCTCAGACTGCAGCTGGAAAGATACAAGAGGTGCGTCATATTTACAAATTGCAATCACCCGTGATATTTTACTTTTTATTGATCGTTGTATCTTATTCTACAATTTACAATTAAGAGATCAATGAATAACCAGTTCAAAGTTTAAGATGTAGATATTTCATTTGTAGTACTTAAGAAATTGAATCGCTTCATTGAGTTTGTATAACAACTCTCTTGTTAGTTCATCACACTTGTATAATTATCTTATAACAACAAACGAATAAAATAAAAATCATTTTGATTCTTATTTTCTTCCCAGTTATTTTTAATGTTTTGATACATTTATACAATTTTGTTTTATTTGTTTCAGCTTTTTTACTTATTTACAATTTTGCTTTAATATTTTTGGTAATCTTTATTAAATCATTACAACAGATTGCTGACAGTTCTGTACACGTATACTGTGGCGAAGAAGTGCATGATTCGGGTCTAAATCCTGAATCTGACGACAGCGAGGACAATACCACCGGTAAGCGATTCTTTTAAAGCTACAGATACTATTGATATTATATTGCTGAGAAAAATATAAAGACAACTTAATACATACATTTGCTGAAACTCTTGTGAGGTTTTACTGACAAAATAAAGTTAGATCAATAAAAAATTCATATTTGTTTATGTGCTTTTAATTATTATTTAAACATTTAGTTTAATGTTATTTTATTGCATTATTGTATCTAAATTTCAACAGGCGAATGAAATATAAAGAATACTTTGTTAATAGTTAATTGGTGTCAGTCAGATATATCATTGACCTTTGTCTCGACCACAACAGGTTAAATGTGTAAAATAGTTTGTTTGCCTTCGTTTCTACATGATGATAACATACATATGTACAATTTGGATAATTGCGTTACAATTTAGTTTGACTCATAATTGAGTGTTATACCTCTCATGTGCATTTTTGCCATGAAATTATTCATTGCCTACGATTGTACAGTGTGCCTCTTGAAAGATTGTAATGTATGGGCACATATGTCTGTGTAAATTGTACAATTTTCCTAATGGGATACATTTCATTTCAATTCAACTCGGTTAATGTCATTAAAAGGCAAATTGGATATTTATAATTTTGCTATAGGCTTTGAGCGGACAAAATGAAAAACATGTTTATTCACGTTTTTACTACATCGTTTTATCAATATTTTATTCTGTATTATTATATGATCTAAATATAACAGCAATCCCATTGGTCTAAACAGTAGTCAACGGAACTATTTATAAAATCATATTCACTGGGCTATAAGTTGGATTTTCCAAATCTAAATATAGACTTGAGACTCGTATTCAATGACCATACATCGTAGACTGTTAATTAAGCGTGCAAATGAAAATAATAAGTATTGTGTTTACTTATTTATGTGATATTTCTCGATTAAATTATCATTACTTTCCTATAATAGTAAAGCTGCACCGTAATGATGCGTATAAATCTGAATTACTTTTGTTTGCGCAGCGTTCGTGTAGTCGTTGAACGCCTGACGTCACCCTGTTTACGGTGCGTCTTTTTTCCCGCGCTTCAATGAAAACATGCAAACGTTGTGTTATGTATTTCCTTAAAAAGGCTTTACTTTTTGTATGTGCTTTTACATCTTTGCCTATTCATATAATAAAACGATTACTGACTAGTGCGCCATTAATATGATGTGATATTCACCGAAAGAATTCCATATTGACCTCGGCTATCGCCTTTGTCAATATGTCATCTCCGGTGAATATCACATCATATTAAATGGCTCACTTGTCAATTATTGCATAATATATATACTGTTATGAAAGTAAATATGTAGATGTATGATTGCCTAAAATGTATATCGCATAAGGTATCATTGATTAAGCTTTTAACATAAAATGCACTTGTTTGTTTTTTATTTGTTTTTTCGTTCTTTTTGCAATGAAGTGACCAGTGGTTAAAACAGTGAAAACCTTTATACACATGCTTATTACATGATACTTACGTGCGTTTGTTTTCCTTTCCAGAGAAAATACATTCTAAGTACAATTTAATCACAAGAATAGTCTGATTCTTCAAACACCTTTTAGTCTTTGTGTGATGTGTAAACAATGTATATTGCATAAATGGTAATACAAGAAATTTAAAACATGATACTATTATAAATTCTAATATGCACTTGTATGATTTATTGCCTAAAATGTATATCACACGAGATATAAGGTCATCTAGCTTTTTTATAACATGTACTTGCTTTTTGCAATAATGTTGAATGCCAACAGGCAAATCTAATATATATAATTCTTTGTTGATAGTTAATTGGTGTCAGTCAGATATATCATAGACCTTAGTCTCGACCACAACAGGTTAAATGCATAAAATAATTGTTTGCCTTCGTTTCTGCATGATGATAACATATGAACGATTTAGATAATTGCGTTACTATTTAGTATGACAATATTTTGAATAAAAAGAAAACCAAAGGTGAACTTTGATTTTCTCAACAATCACTTATAATTGAGTGTTATGTCTCTCATGTGCATTTTTCCGTGAATGTATTCATTGTCTACGATAGTGCAGTATGCCTTTTGTCAGATTGTAATGTATGGAGCACATATGTCTGTGTAGTTGTACAATTTTCACAATGGCATACATTTCATTTCCAATAAACTCTGTTAAAACCATTTAAAGGCATGTTGGATATAAATATTTATTAATTTTGCAACATGCTTTGAGGGGACAAAATGAAAAACATGTCAATTCAGGTTTTTACTACATTGTTTAATCAATATTTTATTCTGTAATACATGGTACTGTTATAAATTTTAATTTGTAAATGTATGATTGCCTAAGTATACCTTGTATATCACATAAGGAATCAGTGATTTAGCTTTTTACAAAACATGCACTTGTTTGTTTTTCATTTGTTTTTCGTTTGCTTGTTTTTTTTGCAATGAAGTGAAATAAACATAACCCAGTGGTTATAACACTAAAAACCTCTATACACATGATTCTTACATGATACTTACATGTGTTTGTTTTCCTTTTCAGAGAAAGAACATTGGTAAGTACTTTTTATCTCAAGAATTGTGTGATTCCTCAAATACATATATTTATATAATTACTATCGTATCTTTCTATTTCTTTATCAATTTTACAATATAACACTTTTATACTGGCTGTAGCTTTTTGAAATTTGAAATAGCAAGAAACGTAATATTGAACTGGTTTTGTCCCTTTCATCAATGTTATTTTCAACATATTTTGAACAAAATTCAAAGACTATTAATTAAGTGTATATTGCAGTTCTTTTTATTAATATTCATTTTAAAATGTAATGTTTCACTAGCTATAAATAAGCAATTTGAGAAGTACGTTGAATCGCTATGTCAATTGCTGCGCAAAATCATTTTACGTTTGAAAATACAGCACTTCCATTGATTGGCAAGCTTCTTTATATATCATGTCTATTACTTTCACCAAAAGATCTTTGTCGTTATCTGAAATCAAAAATGTGAGACTATATTTATATACATGTGTTAAATAAAACTGTTAATTAGTGATACATTTTTCTTAGAGGAATATGATATGTTGCCACAAGTCATAAGTCAGAGAAGACCAGAGAGGGTAGCTCCATCAAGTTAATACAGATTTTTTTATACAATAAAACGTTCAATACAGACATAATTATTTTACAATTTTCTTTAATAAAGTTGTTATCAATTCACAACTAATTAAAGTATTATTTACTTAAATTCACTTTATACTCTAAAGCAGTTAATAGATTCTAAGTATAGACACTGAAAGAACATTCCAAGAATAACATATCATAAGTAAGCCTAATGTTTCTATCCGTCTTCACACTTTACAACTTATTTGCCGTATGAAACACTGTTCATGTATAATAACACGCTTCAGGGTTATTTTATTATTGTACTTCAGTTTTACAGGCATATTGAATATATTTAAGACTTTTCTCGTGGTTAATTGTTCACCTTAAGTTTCGGCCACGACGGATTAAATGCGTAAAATTATTGTTAACCTCCGTTTCCGCATGATAACATTTGAACGATTTAGATAATTACGTTACTATTTTGTACGTCAATATTTTAAATAAAAAACAAAGGTTAACAAAGTTTTTTGCAACAATCACATATAATTGATAATGTTTTGCCTTTCATATGCATTGTTAGTGCATTTGAATCTGAAGAATTATCTTTAAATACCCTTTATTTAGTTTTTATGTTGTTAACAATGGATATCATATTGTATAAAAGGAATATTGCATGGAACCAAATGTTAAAATTGAAATACGTTTTTTTAATATACTGAAAATACCTTTCACATTAAAAGTTAAATACAGACATAATTATTTATACTCTAAAACCTGTTAATAAAATTCTAAGTATACACACTGAAATAACAGTATTAACATTCGCTTAATACTCTGAAGCAGTATATATAGATCTACTGAAAGAACTTTCTAAGAAAAATATATCATAAGCAATATAATGTTGCTATCCGCCTGTTGTTATCCGCCTTTCACACTTAACAGCTTATTTTCCCGTATGAAACACTGTTTACGCATAATTACAGGAGTATTTATCAGACATCCCGGCTTTGAAAAAGATCCATTTTTTTAATATTAACTGAGAAAGTATTTCACCTCCGAAATATACGAACAAAAAAATATCACCTTCAACTTATAAAGGTCAATATACATGTATAAACAAACAATATCACCTGCGGTTAATATAGGTCAATATATAAACAAGAAAATACTTTCGACCAATAAAGATCAATATATGAACAAGAAATTGTAACCTTCGACCAATTAAGGTCAATATATAAATAAGTAAATGTAACCTCCGATCCATAGAGATCAATATGTAAACAAGAAAATGTCACCTCCGACAATAAAGGTAAAAATATGAATACGGTAATATCACTTCCTACCTAGAAAGATCAATAAATATATACCAAAAAATGTCACTTTCGACTTATAAAGGTCGGATGAACAAGAAAACGTTCTTATTTCTTATCACTCGTTTTATGCTTATAAAACGATTTCACATACTACCGGAATTTTACTAAGCACCATAAGTTATTTTATAAAACTTTTATACAACGAGGATAAAACAGATCTCTTTCCAATTTTTAAAAATTCTGATTCAGCAATGTTTTGAGATTGTCCCCTGTCATTAATCCGTGTTGACTTATCCGTTGCAACTCGTCTAGGTAGCATGGAAATCATGCACCCAAATCGTTTCATATTTGTATGCTCCCCGAAAAAATTCGCCGGGTTGTCCGTCCGTCCGTCAGTCCGTCCGTACATACGTCCCGAATTCATGTCCGGCCCATAACTTCGTTATTTGAAGTTGAATTTTATAACTATTTTACATAAATAATCACCATATTGAGACGTCGTGTCGGGCACTGGTTTGAAGGTCAAGGTCACAGCATGACCTTGCAGCGAAATCGTGTCCGGCCCATAACTCCGTTATTTGAAGTCGGATTTTAAAACTATTTCACAGAAATGATCATCATATTGAGACGACGTGTCGCGTGTAAGATTTGGGTAGCTACCTTGCAGGTCAAGGTCACAGCATGACCTTGAATCAAAATCATGTCCGGCCTATTACTTCGTTATTTGAAGTCGGATTTTACAACTATTTTACAGGAATGATCACCATATTGGGATGACGTGTCGCGCGCAACATTTGGGTCGTTACCTTGCCCATTGTTTGGCTCTGTGTGTACTATACTGCATTTTACTAAGTAGTGTAACTTACATAGCCAGTTTCAGTGGTCTGCAAGAAGAAGGAATGATGAGAGCATGGAATAATTTGATAGACAGGTAAGACACAAATAAACTTACCTTGCATGCATGTGTGCTGTTACATATATATGGGCGCAACAATATTTGTCGGGGGTGCAACTAACCGTTTTTTTTGTTACAAAGTGCACAATCGGGGAGCATCATCCGTCTTTGACGGCCTCTTATTTTGTTTGGGTGTAAAATCACATGCGTTTGTTATACGGCGACATTACGGGGCTTATTGTCATTCAGTGACTTACATTTCTTACAACTGTCACTTCGATATGGCGAATGCCAACATAAGGCGGCATTTGAGAGAAGCAGAAATATGAAGGGCTGTTGGGATGGTGCAGCAGGGCGCCATATTCCGCCAGGTTGGCGTGGCGCTTGGTATACACAATATCATCATCACCAGAACCTGGCAGAGATACTGGCTACATGGTACACCAGCAAGGAGGCATGCTAGAGGTCGGCAAAAGGTTGAAGCACCAGCTCAGGGTCAGGTTTTGGTCGTTCGGGCACGTCGTGCAAAGTTTTCGTCAGCAACTTATCTTCGATTTGACCTTGTTTATGCTGAACTTGTCCGTGTTTCTATGCAGACGGTACGTATAAGGCAACATAAAGGTAATTTTCTGTCGAGAAATCCTTGCATACGAATCCCCTTGACGTATCGACATCGCCATGCCCGTTCAGAATGGCCATGAAGATTACACAGTGGACCATGCAACACTGGAGACACGATCTGTTCACTGATGAGTCCAGGACCTGCATAGACTTCACAGATAGGCGTACTAGAGTCTTGAAAAGACGAGGTGAACGACTTCAGGCTGCACATATTGCTGAGCATGATCACAACGGAGATGGGTCAGTTATGGTGTGGGGAGACATCAGCTAAGATTGCCGAACCAATCTGCTTGTGCTTAATAGAAGGACATTGACAGGTAAGCGATACATAGACAATATCTTAGACAACCAAGTTAGGTTGTATGCTGGAGCAGCCGACGATCAGTTCATTCTAATGGACGATAGTGGTCGCCCAGTTAGGGCCAGGACTCCCTAGAGAGGGAGTCTATTGAGCGCATGGACAGGCCAGTGCGCTCTCCTGTCTTAAATCAAATAAAGCACATGTGGAATTAGCTGCAGGTTAGATTTTCATCGCTTTAGCTGTACCCCAGGAGCACCCAGGAGTTTGGAGCCATGTTCGTCCAAGAATGGGCAGCCATACCCGTTAGAACGATCAGGAACCTAATAGGGAGTATGAGAATGCGCTGTCAAGCTGTCATTGATAGACGGGTCACACAGACGGGATTAAGTCTAAATCCGAAAACAAAAAACAATTTCACAAAGTTGAAAAACAAGCTGCATGTTTCGAAAAAGGGGGCATCTTCTTCTTTAAAACAAAATCAGTGTAAAACTCATTGATGGGGTGAAATTTGTCTTTGTCTTTCAGCTGAATCGATAAAACTGTAAATAAACATTTAAAATTATCCCAAAAAATATTCCCACTCAAACATATGGTGCTTAGCAAAAGTTGAGTAGTATATTTAATGAGTTTCATTATTCACTCATTCGCAGAATTATCACTTGGTACTAGTATTAAGTTGCAAAAAATGGACAAAAGTATAATCATATATCACGATTAACAGAATCAAGGGGTTAGACATTAATCATGTAGCTCGGTCGTTTAAGCGAGAATAGGATATTCAAGTTTTTCTATAAGTATAGGATTTATTTTCATGAAAATAAATAGTTCATGAGTGGCTGTAGCCAATAGTGAAATATCATAATTTTCATATTACAAGATGAAAGAAATCCTGTATTTATAGAAAAAAAATGAATTATCTGTTTATTATATACATTTTTCTCAATTTTGACATTACAATTTGGAAAACTTTCCCTTAAAGTTTGTGTAAGGGCAGAGTTTAGGCGAAAGTAGTCCGGCAAGACTCCAGTAAAAATACTTATAATATGTCACTGCAATGAAAAATAATTTTTTACAGTGCAAATACGGAAAATGAAAAAACGCATTTTTTAATCAATATTTCTCAATATTTCATCTATAAAAACAACATGTACATAATACAAGCGTTAATTCTATGACTAATGTCGGCAATTCACTCGTTACATATCAACAAGTGTGTGGGTTGTCTTTCAATACTTGTATAACATATATGACCATAACCTAACTGTATGTTCATTTAGATGATTAAGGTCCTACCCCGTGGAAATGTTAGATCCTAAATTTTGCTATTTCACATGAACTTACCTACAGTTTATTCTTATATATATTTATCTTATACAAACATTTTCTTTCCCAGCGTATGAATATTAATACTCTGATTAGTTATTTCCATAATAACAGTGGTTCAAACTACATGTAGTCAGATATCAACAAAACTTAACATAGTATATATGAGCTAATTTATTACAATACAGATTCGGCATGATAAAATGAGTACACAGGCAACAAAAAGAAAAGCTACATTTATTTTTCACCATATCAAAGTTAAAACATTCTATTAAAATTCCTCGTTTTAATGTTTTTAATCTTGCAAACTTTTGTTTTTTAATCAAACAATTCTGATTATTTTACAAAATTCAAACACTATAGTGCTGAATATATTATTACTCCCTAACACTTTATGTGGAGGGGTCTATTATGAAATCACTTGTGGCGTGGATCGGCCGGTCGGTCAGTCCGACTCCATAATGTCGGCTGTGTTAAATAAAACTACATTCATTTTGCTAAAATGTTCACCTTATCAAAGCAATCTGCAAAATTCACGTCACCACTTTGTCGTCTCAATGTCAATGTCATCTTCGCAGGTCAAAGCTTATAAATATCACACATTATCCAGTCTGTTCCATAAATCAATCATTCTCCACATTGTGCTTAAATATATATAAGTTATGCCATCGCTTTTTAAAATTCGAGGTCACCCTTCAAGGTCAGAGGTCAGATATATATTTCAGGTCCGTTTTCGCTCCATTAGTTATATACACCTTAAAGGGTTTTCTTAACTACACTCAAATGTTTATCTCAACACGGTGATGTGCAAAACGCATACCGCCTCTGTGCAGAGTCAAGGTCACCCTTGAAGGTCAAATATATTTCAATGTCGCACCCGCTCTAGGAATCACATACACCTTAAGGATATTCTTTAAATTCGATTCCAATGTTAACTTGTACAAGGCGATGTGCCAAATCATACCGTCTCTCTACAGATTTATATTTATATCATTAAATTGCGATTTTCATTACAGGTTAACAGCGTACTAAAAATGGTGAAAAAAGAGATACAGTTAGAATATGTTTTCCTTTTTGTAGAAGGGATATTAAAACATTAATTTAATTTTATTTTTCATGGAAATTTAAGCTAAATGTTCCAAATAAGGAAAGTATTTCCTTTCCCTTTTCTCGTGTTTTAACATACAACATATACTTCGATACCAATTATTTTTACAAGTTTTGTAAATAGAATGTTCAGTCCTTGTGTTATTAACTGATTGTACCCTTTCATCTAGTATGTGGCTTTGCATTAACCTTTAAAACTTTAAAATATAATTCCATTAGTTTTTATAATGTTAAGATTACGATTTTCCATGTTTTCATGAACATTATTATGAGATGTAACTTTTTTAATAGCATTTTAAGTGATTAAAATTGCTACGTGAATTGCAAAGCAAGTTCATTTCCAATTTGAAATGAATATTGCCATATCATCTATGCACACAAAATATACAGTTTAACTTCGATTTTGTTTAAATGAAACGTTTCTCTCAGAGATGATCGAGAGATTTTATATTACTCGTATAATGCACTTTTTTTCAAGAAATTCCCTCAAAAACATTAAAGATAATCACATTTCTATTTATCAGCGAATCTGTTAATATTTATAATAGTAATTGTAATAATTAGAACGGTTCCATAGCAGTTAGCTGTTAGAAAGAAACTTGTAATATTACACATGACAAGCTATAAAGATAGAGGCAATAGATTTGGCATCAAAATTAGTATTTAGGAAACAGAAATTAGATATCATTATATCAATATGAAAATATTTCACAAAATGAATTCCATTTGTCTTCATTTAACAAAGACCTAGATCCATAAAATTAGGGTTTGATATAATTATTTGATATGGATAAGATGTAAATTTTAAATTCGAACTAAATGAAAACCTTTGCGAGAGGAAAGACTTATATTCAGCCCGATTGTTGACATTAGAGTTTTAGCATTTACCTTTACGGTTCAAATAAGCGCAGTTGATGTTCAATGATGTGTCAACAATGTTGTTTTTTTAAAAGTTTGTCCCATATAATGATTTACTGACATTATCATTTTCGGAAAAGCTGGTTGTGATAAAGAATATCTTACATTCCTATGACAGAGATATAATCAAGACATATAACTGCTTGCATATTTACGATCCTCACCTGACTTAAATCAATAGAACACATGAATGAGCTGCAAGTTAGAATTTCAGTTCTTCACTTGCAACCCAGAACCATCCATGTTAGTCCAAGAATGGTCAGTCAAACCCGTTAGAACGATAGAAAACCTATGAGTATGAGAAGGCGCTACCAAGCTGTCCTTGATAGACACACACGGTTTAAGTTTAAAACTGTAAACAAAAAAAATACAATTTAACAAATTTGATAGAAAACACGCTGCATGTTCTGAAATCTACAAAAAGGGGGACATCCGCATTTAAGCACAAACTCAGTGTAAAACTCATTTATAGGTTTTTATTCGACGTTCAGCGCTGAATTGATAAAACAGTAAATCAAAATTTTAAAACCCTTCGCATGGGGTTAATAAAATTATTCCATAAAATATTCACACTCAAACATATAGTGTTTAGCAAAAGTTGAGTAGTATATTTAATGAGTTTCATTACTCATCCACTCGCAGAGTTATCAATTAGTATTAAGTTTCAAAGCATAGAAAAAATATATATCGTTTTTGAAATCCAGATTCGGTATAAAGCAATGAGTACACAGGAAACAAAAATTTAAGCTACAGTTATTTTTCACCATATCAAAGTTAAAACATTATATTGACATCCTCTTTTTAATGTTTTTAATATTGTAAAGTATTGTTTATTCATCAAACAAATGTTTGTATTTTACTAAACTCAAACACAATATCGCTGGATATGATTATTATTCCCTAACACATTAAGTGTAGGGGGTCTATTCTTAAATCCTTTATGGCGTGGATCGGCCGGTCGGTCAGTCCGACTCACTCATGTTCGCTGTATTGAATAAAACTACACCCATGAAAGGAGTTTCTTTCCACTTGGCTAAAATGTTCACCTTATCAAAGAAATATGCAAAACCCATATCATCACTTTACCGTATCAAGGTCAATGTCACCTTCGAAAGTCAGAGGTTATAACTATCAGACAGTATCCAGTCTGTTCCATAACTCAATAATTCTCCACATTTTGCTTAAAGATTCACCGCAACAATGAGATGTGCAGAAGTAATGACATCACTTTGCTGGCTTAAGTTGGAGGTCACCCTTCAAGGTCAAATGTCAAATATATTTTAAGTTCTTTTTTCGCCCCCTTAGTTATATACACCTTAAAGGGTTTTCTTTGAACATGTTTATCTCAATTAGGTGATGTGCAAATCTCATACAGCCTCTGTGCAGTCAAGACCACCATTGAAGCTCTAAAACCTTGTACCCCGTGATGTTTTTTAAACTCGCCTCCAATATTAACCTATACGATGCCAAACTCATGCCTCCTCTCTACATAATTATATTATATCATTAAATTGTAATTTTTATTACATGTTAACAGCGTGTACAGATCATCACTTAAAATGGTAAAAATGGATACAGTTAGAATATGTGTGTCTTTTTTGTAAAAGGGATATTATGACATTATTTTTATACATTTTTTCATTGCAATTTGATCTAAATGCCATAAATTTTTTAATTAATTTACTTTCGACTTTCTGTAAGAACTGTCATTAGCTGTATGTATTGCTTTAAAACGATATTTCTAATGCCTAAAAAGTCTTATTTTATATCATGATGACCAAAAATGCTGTGAACATTATTTACCATATGAATGGTATCTTGAGATAAACTTTTTAAGAAATAACGTTGTATGTCCCTGCAAATTATTTCAAAATTCATTTTAGTTATGGTTTTAATAATTATTATGGTTTAAACAAGCTATTCGTTGAAAGAGAAATATTGATCTTTCACATGCATTATAACCTCCACATAGCAACATTCTTTTGTAAACAAATACTTAAACTGTTGCTAAGACGTGTTGCTGGTAAAATAAACGTGTTTTCATGTTTTTTATTTTAAAAAACTCGAATTAAACACAATTCAGAGAGTAATTATTATATTTATTTACTATCGTGGGCTTCATTAATGTAAGTTTTGAGATAAAACTGTTAAACTAGCCATAAAAATCTGACATTCGAAAATAATAAGAAAAGCTATGTAAATAGCAAAACAAAATAATTTGCATTTCGGAGTTACCGTTTTAATATTAAGTAGTGAATAAAATGTTCAGTCTTTGTGTTATGTACTGGTATTTTTCCCTCATATATATAACTTTCATAAAAATTTTAAACACTACAAATCAAATGGTATAAATTGAGTCTTTACTTAAGTTTTCCGTTCATATACATTTTTAAGATGTAACTGTTAATACCGCTTCAAATAATATATTTTTGTTATATCATATAAATCGCTGTGTGAATTGCAAAGGAAAATGCATTTTCGTTTCGGACTTTATATTTTGTTTTTATCATCAAACAAACGCTTGAACAACTTAATTCAATAACAATATCAGCATAATTTTTATATCTCACATTTTATGTGGAGGAGGTTTTGCTTTATCGCATCTTTAATGACTTGTCTATGTTTCAATAAGAACTTGACCATTTATCATCTGTATATAAAATTATAAGATATGTACTAACTGAATAGCGGACAGTACAGACCATAATTAAACGGCACAGACATACCGGCTTGTTTTGGTCTGCACTGATCGAATCTGTAGATAATGTTGTAATCAACAGTCTAAATACAATTAAATGGAGTGTTAATATGGGTATTGTCGTTCTGCACAATTCCATGGGGTAAAAATTGAATGAGCTTTAGTCAAATATTAAAGAAAAATGTTAGAATCAGGATGAAGCAGATTTAAATATCTTTTTATCATGGCAGCTAAAATGGATGCAATGGACTACGCGGTTCCATGAAATCAAATGCTCCTGTCAATTTTTATATAAATATATATTTATATGATGTGCTATCAAAATTTACCAATTGGACGGATTATTAGGAAAGGTTTATTGAATGTCTTCTTCTAGAATTTTATTTTGCTGTTTCAATACCATCATTACTATATTTCTAAAAAAAATCACATGCTTGACAAGTAAATATAACATGCTTGCCAAGTTCGTATATCAGTTTGTTGTTGTTATATTACATTGCTCATTACCCGTCGTCTGATACATTTCTAAAAACATTTTAACTTTACATTAACTTTACACAGAGAGTGATGTAAACATGTATGTCATATTTTGTACATTAGTATATCTTATAAAATAAAATAAATATGTTTCACTAGCGTTAACATACGCGATAAAAATTGAAAATGCCAATCCAATTGCTTTTCATATTTTTTTTTATGTTTTCGTCTGGCAATTTTCGCTTTATGTGTAATGGTTTTGCAAGTGATATTACTTTCTCTGAAATTTTCATTTTAAACTAATCTTGCGATTTTCATAACATGTTTAAAGCGTATACAGCTTTACTACTAAAATGGTTAAAAGGGATACAGTTAGAATTTTATCTTTCCTTTTCGTGACATTTTTCCTATATATCTTTTCTTCATGGCAATTATGTTTTGATATGTCAAATTCCTCTCGACTTTCTCTAAGAACTACTATTTAGCTATATGTTTTGCTGTAAAAATTCATTTTCAATGTTTGAAAAGTCTTATTTTTATATCACTATTCATAAAATGTCTGAACATTATTTACCTTCTAAATTGTCATTGAAACATAAACTTTAAAGGAACAAACATTTTATGTCCCAGCAAAGTTTTAAACAATCTTGTTAGTAATTGTGTTAATAATCATTGTGGTTCCAAACAAGCTATTAATTGGAAGAAATATATTGATCTTTCGCATGCAATATAACCTCCGCATAGCAACATTCCTTTGGAAAAAAATACTATTAACTGTTGCTAAGGCGTGTTGCTGGTAAAATATATACGGGCTTTCAGGTTTTTTAAAAACTGTTTTTTTTCTAAATTAAATTAAACACTATACAGAGAGTAATTATTATATATTTACCATCGTGAGCCTCATTAAAGTACGTTATAAGATAAAAGTCTTAACTAAGCCATATGAAATTCGAAATAATAAGATACTTTATGTAAACAGCAGAGCAAAAACATTTGCATTTCGGAGTTACCATTTTAATGTTTAGTAGCAAATAAAATGTTCAGTCTGTGTTATGAACTGGTATTTTACCCTCATATATATAACTTTCATAAAACTTTTAAAAACTACAAATCATGAAGTATAAATTTAGTTTCTACTAAAGTTTTCCGTTAATATACATTTTAAGATATAACTGTTAACACTGCTTCAAATAATCGATATTTCGAAATAATATAAATCGCTGTGTGAATTGCAAAGGAAAAATATATTTTCGTTTCGGACTTTATATTTTGTTTTTATCATCAAACAAATGCTTGAACAACTTAGTCCAATAACAATATCAGTATAACTTTTATACCTCACATTTTATGTGGAGGGGGCTTTGCTTTGTTGCGTCTTGTCTATGTTTCAATATAAATTTGAAATGACCATTTATCATCTGTATATAAAATTATAAGATATGTACCGACTGAATAGCGGACAGTACAGACCATGATTTGATGGCAAAGACATACCGGCTGGTGTTGGTCTGCACTGCGCATCTGTAGATAATGATGTTACGAACGGGTTAAATACAATTTTAATGTAGTATTAACACAGGTATATAGTCGTTTTCCATAATTCCATGGGGTAAAATTGAGTAAGCTTTACTCAAATATGAAAGAAAAATGTAACAACAGGATGAAGAAGATTTAATCATCACTTTAACATGCAGCTAAAATGAATGCAATGGATTACGCGGTTAAATGAAAGAGATCAGATTAGAAGAAAAAATACATTGTTGAGTGCAAATAAAAGAAGATACAAATTGTCATATTTTTTCGGAGTATAAAAGAAACTAAGGTAATGTTTAGAATCAATTTAAACTTCATGGACAAAATGCAAAACTCGATTGCCTGTTCTTACATTTTCCTAACCGGTTTTAAGCTTAACCGTAACCGTTTAAACAGATAAACGGGACACTCCTACATTGAACTACTGTTGTCGTAAAATAAAATCCTATTTCTGTTTTTTACTTAATAGACTCGCATTTTCTCTTCATTTGTCGGGTAAATGAATCTATTTCAATATTTTGCAGGCAATAATTACTGTTATCTTCGGCGTAAACATTAAGATTACTATAGTTGATTTTAGAATAGGACCTGCGTGGTCTATAACTTCAAATGTCTGCTAAATTATATACTTTCTTACCTCAACAACTGTTTTGCTACAAACTTATTTAGTTTAATAGAAATAGAAATAAGTTGAAATAAAATGTTATACTTAATATAGTTCTTACTCATTTGACTTTAATGTATACTCACATAAGCAATTACTTTAAGTGGTTTTATAATCCTTTCATTTGCAATGACGAATTATTATAATAATGTTCAAAAGAACTGCTTCTGATAACGTTTAAGCAATGAGGCACGTATTTTAACATGACATTAATTTTGTTTTTATTATCCTTTCAGTGTGCGAATGTAAGTATACTTTTTATTTTAAGATTTGCCTGGTTTAAGTATATTTTACATAAAAAATGTATTTGTTTAAGTTAAGTTTGGTAAACAATATATATTGCATAGATTAAAAATTACATGAAAACAAATCTTCATGTCAATATTTGTAAATACTGATTTATTTGATGTGCCATCAAAATTTACCAATTGGACGGTTTTATAGGAGAGGTTTGTTGAAGGTCTTCTTCTATTTTTCTGTTTCAATACCATAATTACTATATGTATCATTAAGAGCACCGCTAGGCGGAGCATTATATGCCCGAAAGTTTTTTTTGTAGTAAGGATGAAGCATTTGTAAGACATGGGTATTAAATAAAGTATTACCTCCTTCAAAAAGCAATCCTCCTTTATACCTGAGGAACCTTCATATATATAAACAGTTGCTGTTTCCAAAGCACCACCGTCAATTTGTTATCTTTTAGTAAAAAATCTACGACGAATGGACGGAAAGACGCCAGGGCAGGGGTAAAACTTAATATAAGCAGATTTTAGGGCAAATAATTAATGTACTCAATATAAGTGATCATCCTATGAAGTTTTACAGTTGAAAAACTGTTAACAGTATCAAAATCATTTGATATTGACCTTTGACCCTAATATAGATATCTTTTATGCCAAATATGCTTTTATCTTTGAACACTGTTAGCCAATCGGAACTTAAGTTATGCTCCAGAAACCACAATTTTTAGTGTAAAGATTATTGTGACCAGACCTTTGACCTTATGACTTATTAATCTACAGGGGTCATGTATTGGACTTAATTGTTCATCCTATAAAACTTAGCAGCACTAGGTTGGTTAATACTTAAGTTATTGAGCGGAAACTTCTTCGTTTTAATGTTTAGTAGCTAATAAAATGTTCAGTCTGTGTTATGAAATGGTATTTTACCGTCATATATATGAATTTCATAAACTTTTAAAAACTACAAATAAGACATTTAAATTTAGTTTCTACTTAACTTTTCCGTTAATATACATTTTAAGATATAACTGTTTATATAAGTTGCGTCCCTTGCTAATGGCGACACGTGTTTTTCTCTCTGCCGAAAACTGTTAATTTATATGCTAAATGGGAATTTCAATTGAGTTATGGAGAGTTCGAATTGGTTGTTTTGTACAACCGAAGAAGTGTGTGAACCGTTTAAATATCTTGCTATTACCGTTTGGATTAAAAAGATGGAAATTATCTTTGAGAATTGCCACGTGTTTACTAACGTTTCTTCTCATTTGTGGAGACATTGAGAGCAACCCTGGACCTCCTAAGACCGAACCGATGGTACACGTCGAAATGCACCAAAACAAGGTAGAAATACGACAAAGGGAACAATTAGTGAACAACAGGATAATTCGCTTAATGGGTCACCACGACCCCAACATGACCCCCCAGGAATTGAAACTCGACAACGGCGTATTTCTTCTTATATTCATACCTCTGCTGATTCTACTCAGATTAACCAGGCGAGTACCCCTGATTTAAATTATGAAAATGAAATTCTCAATTATTTACATTCAATGAAAAAAGATCTCTCATTACAAAACAGTAAAGTTCAGAATGATATCAGTGGTCTAAATAACAAATTAGATAACGTTCTTGATACCGTACATCAACTGAAATCTAGTTATAACGATTTAAAACAGGACAATATAAATTTACATAAACAACTATCTCAACTTCAAGGAAAAATTGACCAACTAGAAAATCAATCAAGAAGAAACAATTTACGATTTAGTGGTATATCAGGTGTAATAAATGAGAAATGGGAATTAACGGAACAAAAACTTAGAGATTTTTTGAGAAATGGGCTTAAATTCGGTAAACAAGCTGATAATTTCGACATTGAAAGAGCACATCGAGTAAAATCAAATAACACGGACGCATGTACTATTATTGCACGCTTTACACGTTATAAAGATACACAAATAATTATGGACAGAGACCCAATATTGGGGTTTAAAGAGTACACTGGATGGGTTCAGCCCTTAGTACAAAAAAATTTATAAGTGACGTATTAAACTAAACAGAAGAACCCTTGGGGTGAAAGAGGAAACCGGAAAACAAAAAAAAAGGTTCTATCAGTACTTCGATACCGAAAAACCCCAGTAAACCCGACCCCTTTTTATAGATACGATGATCACAATGAATGTATTGTTTTTATGGCAACAGACAATGTGGTACACAAACACGTGTTCAATCACAACATGAGCAAGTAAACACCGGGAACGTAAGCCGATTGGTTACAAATCAAGCGGGAAGAAGTGAAACACAACCACGTGACGTATCAGCTGACTTGAGACAGCCAATAACATCAACACGACAAACGTCACAGGATGAGAATCTTTCTGATTCGACGATAGAATAGCAGGGCGGCCAAGGCAAACCAAATAATCACTCACCTGGAACTGTAAACATAAAAATACTATCGTGGAATATCGGCGGATTAAATAAACACTGTGACAATATTGATTTAAAGTGTTTTCTCAGTTCATTTGACATTTTTTTGCTTATGTGAAACTTGGAGTAAATTTAAGGGGGAATATGAAAATTTTGTAAGCTCACATACTCATTTTGATTATGTAAGAAGCATGTTACCAAATGCCAAGCGTAACAGTGGTGGTGTAAGTGTTTTCATAAGCAATATAATCTACAAGTAAAATGGTTTCCTGCGGGAAACATTTTTAATGATATAAAGAGATTTCATTGAACTATTTTCAACACTGTTTGTGTATGTGGGGATAAATAAACGTTTGTATCAGGAATATAGTTGACAATAAGAAGGTCTTTGGAAACTGGTGACCGTTGAAGACCGGAGAAGGTCGAACATAAAACAATTTTTTTAAGAAAATGATTAAATAGGCCTACCATTATATGAATAATTCCGAGCAAACAAAGAATAAAGTAAACACACAAGTTTACGCAGAAAATATCTCTATTTATTATGGCAGATGCCATAACGAATATTTTTATTTTGTAGATTTTCAGTATAAACAAGTTATTGATTGTAAAATTTAAGATAGATTTTAAAGAAACATTGATAATTTTCAAACACATCATTCAATTTTTTCCACCTGAAACGGTAAAATAATTATAGAAAATTAGAAATATCACGTAATTATTTTTTTGTTCTTAATTAGGTGTAATTGTAATTCGGAGGTAAATCCGTAACGTACCGGCACACGGTATTTAGCAAGGTTTGCGAAGAGGTCAATTAACCAATCATGTACGGTTTACAGATCACATGCTCCTCCATGTACCGAAAACAGGTCACGTGCTCCTTCATGCCTCAAAAGTTAAACGCGTACCAATAAAGAGGGCATAGTTCATCATATCTTTTCAGAATTTGAGAATTGTGTTGTTTTGTTGATTAAATTCTCAGAACTTTATCATTGTAACGATATCATTATATATTTTACATACATATCACCTGAAAACTCAGTGTACTATGATAGAATGCTTGAGAAAAATGGCGTTTTACAAATGTATAGTAATATTGAGAAAATTAAGTTTGATTATCCAGAGGTTGACCTATTTTTGGGCGGAGATTTCAATGCTAGGACCCGAGATTTTTTAGATTTCATTCCTAACGATGATATTCATTATGTTTTTGGTAATGTCGATTATGAAGGTAGCTATTTTGAAATTCCACGTCAAAATAAAGATATTATAAGAGGGAATAATTTTGGTAAAGATTTACTAAATTTTTGTTGCATATTTGATGTTCACTTATTAAATGGCAGGTGTCATGGTGATATTAAAGGGGAATATACATGTTATTCTAACGACGGAGTTAGTGTTGTAGATTATATGATTGTTTCAACAAATGTTTTTCAGTATGTTAAATATTTTAAAGTCTTAGATAAAGACGATTCAGACCATTTTCCTATCTGTTGCAATTTAAAATTTAAGATAAAAATACCTGTGCAAGATACACTTTATCAAACAAACACGTGTACTAATATTAATATGATAAACTTCCGCTGGAAAAATAATTATAATGAAATTTTCGTGAAAAGTTTACGAAACCTTTTGCATGAGAAAAATGATACATTAATACAAAAGCTTAACGAAAACATTGATGAGTATATAAATTTATTAACTTCGATTTATCATGAAGCTGGCGAATGTATGAGAATTAAGTTTAAATTTAGTTCTAATCAACCTGTATGGTGGGATGATGAATGTTTTAGATTGAAGAAACGAAAATATCTATTATTACGTCATTTTCGTAACACAAATACACGAACTGATTTGAGATTATATAAAACTAGTCGTAATGAATTTAAAATATGCTGTGATAAAAAGAAATTCGAATACCAAAGTAAAAATAGATATAACTTAGTGAACAGCACTGATGCCATTTCTTTTTGGAAACAATTGAAATCAGCCAAACCACAAAATAATATAACAAGCAATAGCATTTCTTCTAAAGAATGGTATGATTATTTCAATAAACTATTGTATGACGCAAACGCGGTAAAAGTGCCGTCACACGTTAATAACGAACATGTATCTTCTGATGAAATCGCGAATTCACTAAATTTACCTTTTACATTATGTGAAATTGAATCAGTTATTTCTAAACTTGTAAATAATAAAAGTTCTGGATTCGACGGGATTCCTTCTGAATTTTTTTAATATTCACGCCAGGACATCGGGGAACATTTGCTACTGCTGTTTAACACAATTTTAACAACAGGAAATTTTCCAAATACTTGGGGTCAAAGCATTATATGTCCAGTTTACAAATCTGGGTCGTCTTCCTTACCGAACAATTATCGGGGCATTTCTATCACAAATACAATGTATAAAATATTTTCTGGCGTTGTTAATAAAAGGTTATCCCAGCAAACACAAGACGTCATACTGACGTCAGATTTAAGTCAGGTTCTGACGTCGGATGACGGTCGGAAAAACGGTTGGATTTGAAAGTTTTTTTGACGTAATAATCTGACGTCAGGTAGACGTCAGAATCTAACCATTATCTAACCTTTTTCTGACCAAAATCTGACCATTATCTAACCATTTTCCGACCTCAATCTGACCATTTTCCGACCTCAATCTGACCATTTTCCGACCTAAATCTAACCAGTTTCTAACCATTTTCCGACCTCATTCTGACCATTTTCCGACCTAAATATTAACCCTTTTCTGCCCTAAATCTGATCATTTTCTGACCTTCATCTTATCATTCCCCTAATCTTTTTTGTTTCACCACGTCATAAATATTTTCTGGCTAATCCTGATTTGATCGAATTTAATGTAACTCATTCTATTAAGTAACTTTCCCTCAAATGAAATGTATAACAGAAAACTTAAAGCAAAAATATGTTTCATGCTTTTTTAATTTAAAATAAAAGTTGCAATTTTAAGCTGATACATACAATTTTAGTAAATTCTGCAAGGTTAAATAATTTTCATAAATTAAACAAAATATAACATAAAATAAGTTAATTACAAAACAAAAAGTATTACAAAAACAATGACATAAATGAAAATAAGAAAACATGTACAAATATTAAAGAACAAAACAATGTATGCACATTTCTATCAAAGTTTGCCTTATCAAATAAAATAATGAAAATATTATAATTTTAAGAAAAGTTAAAAGATTCTGATAATAATGTTTCAACTAATCAAGCAATTTATGACAGATTTTCAGTACTTTAACTATATTTCTACAGCATTTCTAAAACATTAAGTGCCATTTTGCATATTTTGACCTCCTTTGATAATTGTCAGTAATGTATAAATTGCTGCCTTTTAGTTACTTCACAAAGTTATACTTTTAGATATCCATGAGAATTAGCACGAATTTTGAGGTGTGATGCTTTAAGATATGACCTTCTTTCAGCACCCCTCGTCTGTCCGGAGGATATGTAGCGTTTGTAGCGCCCAATAGCGTGTGTGACATCATTTTCACTGAAAAAAAAATTTACGAAACATGTAAAAATAACAAGCAAAAATGTTTTCATGGTTATCTTAACTTAATGAACAATTTTGCCAACTTTTTATAAGAGAGCTTTAACAAAAATTAAAAGTAAACATAAATACAGAACATTTAAAAAGTCGCTTTTAAACTCCAGTTTAGTATGGATTAAAGTATGTAATAGAATTTACAAAAATCTTACTTTCATATGTTTCTTTTTACATATTCACGTGTTTCCGTCCCTCCGACCTTTGAGAGCATGTCCAACACTTTAACTACCTGAAAAGAAAAGCTAGTATATTCTAACTTATGTATATATTCTACGTTTGAAATAGAACAGTTACGCAAGTCTTAAATATTTCATAGTTTTAAATTAAAGATTTAATGCCGAAATGTCTGGAACCAAAGTTAACGTCTTGGGTTATTTGGGACCGGGACGTTTTGGGTTATTTGGGACCGAAACGTCTTGGTCCGAAATGCTCGAAATCGTACAAATTCATTCTCAATTCTCAGATTTTAACTGACAAAAACATCACAGTTTAAGAAAAATATGAAAACTAAGCATTCTCTTTGGTAGTACTGAAAGGCATATTATAAACTCTTCACAAGCAAAATTTTAACATGTCAATTTTAAAAAGATTTATTATTAGACATTATCGCGAATTTGTGTGACATTTTACTTCAGCTGTTCAAATAATGATAATTAAATTTAAGAGTGCTTGCAATCATGCAATTATTTATCAAATACAAAGTAGAAATAAATCTAAATAAATTGAACTGACCTTTTTGTTCAAGAAAATCTATAATATTCACTTATCAATGCATCCCGATTCCTGACCTACAGCCAAAACGTAACGCCTACGAATTTGAATTTCCATCCACGTGACTTTAGATTCGAATTATAGGTTAATTATGTTTTTTTTTCCCCTTTTTTGTCACTATGATTAAAAGTTAAAGCAAATAAATTAAAACTCTTTTTTTGGATAATAAAAACTACCGCAAAAGATTTAAATTTTCAAAGTTTTAAAGATTTAAAATTGGTTTAAAAAATCTGGGGGCTATAAATTTGATTTCATAACAATAAACACATGGTTTAACTTGCCCAACAGGCCACCTATTAATTTTTTAATTAGGGGTTTCAGGCCCCGGGTCTTTGGGCTGGGATTTTATAAGAAAAATCATTTGTAATCCCAAAAAAACATTAAAAAAATTTTAAAAGATTTCAAAAGCGAAAATATTTAAAGGTTAATTTTTTTTTATTTTTTTACCTACCGTAAAGGGAAACCGGAAACCCAAACCGACGTTAGTACGGGCGTCAAAAAGAAATCTATTTTTCATTGGTATTTTTTAAAGTCAATTTACTCGTATTTTGGTCGCCGACGTCGTGACCAAAATCTAACATTAATCCGACGTTATTTTAACGTCATGTGTTTGCTGGGATATAATTGGGCTGAAGAAAATAATAAAATAGACGAATGTCAGGCAGGTTTCGGGTGTAATTACTCAGCTATTGATAATATTTTTTGTTTACAAACGATAATACAAAAATACTTGTCTAAAAAAGGTGGTCGTTTTTATTGTTTATATGTCGATTTCCGAAACGCTTTTGATAAAATTGACCATTCAAAATTATTTTA
This sequence comes from Ruditapes philippinarum, assembly GCF_026571515.1. NCBI lineage: Eukaryota > Metazoa > Mollusca > Bivalvia > Venerida > Veneridae > Ruditapes > Ruditapes philippinarum. Next base: position 81,469 of record NW_026854370.1, on the reverse strand, counting down.
TTCACTACAGAAAATAGGCATTCATGGTAATTTTTTACAGGTTTTAAAATGTATGTATTCCGATTTAAAGTCTTGTGTGAAAACACAAAACGGTTTAACTGATTTTTTCCCGTGTAACATAGGAACAAGACAGGGAGATAAATCTAGTTCGACTATTTTTATTCTTTTTATCAATGAGTTGTCTATCTTACTTAGACAAAATTGTGGCACAGGAATATTTATTTTTTGATGATATACTTGATATATTATGTCTAATGTTTGCCAATGATGTAGCAAACTGTGCAGTGACTGTATCTAAATTACAACAACAATTAAATGTAATTGACACTTTTTGTTATAATACTGGCATGGAAATCAATCTTGATAAAACAGAAGTAATTGTCTTCCGTAATGGTGGTCCTTTACGTCATTATGAGAAATGGTATTTCCGAGGTAAAAACTTAAATATAACATCTATGTATAAGTATATGGGACTCATTTTCACTCCTCAATTATCATGGACTCATGCTAAGGAAAAAATGGCATCTCAAGCCCAATAGGCAATATTATAGTTAAAATATTATCAGAAACCTTTCGGTCATTTTCAAAGTAATGAATTATTTAACATTTTTGACCATATGATTAAACCAATTTTATGCTATGGATCACAAATTTGGGGTTTTGAATATAGCCAAACTATTGAATATGTGCATAACGATTTTGTCTAAAACATTTATCTGTTAAAAAAACTACAAATACAGCTATGGTTTTAGGGGAATGTGGTAGATTGCCCTTAACTATTTCGTACATGACAAACTGCATACGATATTTTTGTAAACTTCTGATCATGACTTCATCTAGATATCCTAAACAGTGATATTTAATGTTGAAGTCACTAGACGATGTAGGTCGAATATGTTGGGTTACCAAAGTTAAACATGTACTGTTTAGATATGGTTTTGGTTTTGTCTGGATATCTCAAGAAATTGGTGACACGAATATATTCCTTAAACTTTTCAAACACAGACTTATTGATTGTTGTACTCAACAATGGTATGAAAATATAACGAACTCTAGTAGATGTTTTCACTATAATAAATTTAAATCACTTTTAAATGTTGAACGATACTTATTAATAGAAATACCATTTAAACATAAAAAGGCGTTTTGTAATTTTCGTTGCTCCAACCATAAATTAGGTATAGAAATAGGCAGACATAATAATATCCCAAGGGAAGAACGTCTGTGTACAACTTGTAATGATAGTATAGATTGTGAATTCCATGCTTTCTTTATATGTAAAAAATATAAACAAATCCGTGATAAGTATTTATTCAATTGGTATTTTGGCGGAAAAGAACTACATGATTTTTATGTATTAATAGGTACACGTGATATAATCACTTTAAGGAAGCTTATGTTTTATGTTTATGTTTTAATGGATAACATAAACAACTAGTCTTTTTTCGCATTAATAGACATTGTTAAGGTGACGCAACCATATTACTATATTGTTGTATGTATGCTATGTATTTTGGGCCTGAGGCCTTTGAACACAAATATAGTTATTTGAATCTTATTGCTGCAAATAATCCATTTTTCGAAATCATATTTATCGCTGTGTGAATTGCAAAGGAAAAATACATTTTCGTTTCGGACTTTATAATTTCTTTTTATCATCAAACAAATGCCTGAACAACTTAGTCCATTAACAATATCGGTATAATTTTTATACCTCACATTTTATGTGGAGGGACTTTGGTTTGTTGCGTCTTTGATAATTTGTCTGGATGTTTCAATATGAACTTGAACATTTATAATCTTTATATGAAATTAAAAGATATGTACTGATTGAATAGCGGACAGTACAGACCATGATTATACGGCACAGACATACCGGCTGGTGTTGGTCTGCACTGATCACATCTGTAGATGTTGTAACCAACAGGCTAAATACAATTTAATGGAGTATTAACATGGGCTATAGTCGTTATGCATAATTCCATGGGGTAAAAATTGAGTGAGCTATACAAAATATTAAAGAAAAATGTAAGCATCAGGATGAAGCAGATTTAAACATCATTTTAACATGGCAGCTAAAATGAATGCAATGGACTACGCGGTTAAATTAAAGAGGTATTCGATCAGATCGGAAGAAAAAAAAACATTGTTGAGTGCAAATAAAAAAAGATACAAATTGTCATATTTTGTTACGAGTATAAATGAAACTAAGGTAATGTTTAGAATCAATTTAAAACTTCTTCATCTCGTTGACAAAAAACTTAACTCGGTTACCTGTTCTTACATTTTTAACCGGTTTTAAACTTAACCGTACCCGTTTAAACAGATAAACGGGACACTCATACATTGATCTACTGTTCTCGTAAAATAAAATCATATTTCTGATTCTTATTTTCTCTTCATTTTGTCGGGTGGTGACTCATAAATGAATACATTTCAATTTTTTGCAGGCAATAATTACTGTTATCTTCGGCGTTAACATTAAGATGACCATAATTGATTTTGGAATAGGATCTGCGTGGTTTATGACTTCAAATGTCTGCTAAATTATATATTTTCTTTCCTCAACAACTGTTTTGCTACAAACATATTTAGTTTAATAGAAATAGAAATAAGTCGAAATAAGATGTCATGCTTAATATAGTTCTTACTGATTTGTCTTTAATATATACTCATATAAGAATTACTTTATGTAGTTTTTAATCCATTCATTTGTAGTTTGCAATGACGAAATGTTATAAATGTTATAATATGTACAAAAGAACAGCTTCTGATAACGTTTAAGCAATGATAACACATTTTATCAGGATATTAACTTTGTCTTTATTATTCTTTTCAGTAACGCATTGTAAGTACACTTTTTTTATTTCAAGAGATGTCTGGTTTAGGAAAATTTTACATATACAATGTATTTGTTTAAGTGATGTTTGATGAACATTATATATTGCAGAGATTAAAAAATCCATGAAATCAAATGTTCATGTCAATTTTTGTAAATACTGATTTATATGATGTGCCATCAAAATTTACCAATTGGACGGTTTTATAGGAGAGGTTTGTTGAAGGTCTTCTTCTATTTTTTTGTTTCAATACCATACTTACTATATGTATCATTAAGAGCACCGCTAGGCGGATCAATATCTGCCCGAAAGGTTTTTTAGTAAGGATGAAGCATTTGTAAGGCATGGGAGTTAAATTATGTGTTACCTCCTTCAAAAAGTAATCCCCCTTTATACCCGAAGAACCTTCAGATATATAAACAGTTGCTGTTTCCAAAGCACCACCGTCCATTTGTTATCTTGTAAGTAAAAATGCTACAACGAATGGACGGAAAGACGCCAGGGGTGTAAAATAATATAACGCAAATTTTTAGGGCAAATAATTAATGTACTCAATATAAGTGATCATCCTATGAAGTTTTACAGTTGTAAAACTGTAAACAGTATGCAAATCATTTGATATTGACCTTTGACCTTGTGACCCTAATATAGATCTTTTATACAAAATATGCAATCATCTTATGCAGTTTGAACACTGTTAGCCAAACGGAACTTAAGTTATGCTCAAGAAACCACAATTTTCAGTGTAAAAATCATTGTGACCAGACCTTTGGCCTTGTGACCTTAAAATGTATAGGGGTCATGTATTGGACTTAATTGTTCATCCTATGAAATTTAGCAGCACTAGGCTGGTTAATACTTAAGTTATTGAGCGAAAACGTTTTCGTTTTAATGTTAAGTAGCAAATAAAATGTTCAGTATGTGTTATGAACTGGTATTTAATCCCATATATATAAATTTCATACACTTTTAAAAACTACAAATTAGATATTTAAATTTAGTTTCTACTTAAGTTTTCCGTTAATATACATTTTAAGATATAACTGTTAATATTGCTTCAAATAATCTATTTTTCGAAATAATATAAATCGCTGTGTGAATTACAAAGGAAAACTACATTTTCGTTTCGGTTTTATATATATATTTTTTTCATCAAACACATGCTTAAACAACTTAGTCCAATAGCTATATCAGTATAATTTTTATACCTTTGCTGTGTTGCGTCTTAAATAACTTGTCTATGTTTCAATATGAACTAGACCATTTGTCATCTTTATATAAAATTAAAAGATTATGATTAAACGGCACAGACATACCGGCTGGTGTTGGTCTGCATTGATTGCATCTGTAATGTTGTAACTAACAGCTAAATACAATTTTTATTAAATTAATGGAATATTAACATGGGGTTAAGTCGTTATGCATAATTCGATAGGGTAAAATTTGAGTGAGCTTTCCTCAAATATTGCATCAAGATGAAGCAGATTTAATCATCATTTTAACATAGAAGCTAAAATGGATGCAATGGACTACGCGGTTAAATAAATTAAAGAGGTATTCGATCAGATAGGAAGACAAAAAACATTGTTAAATGCAAATAAAAAATGATACAAATTGTGATATCTTGTTACGAATATAAAAGAAACTAAGATAACGTTTAGAAACATTTTAAAATTTTTTCTCCTTTTTGACAAAATACTAAATTCGGTTACCTCTTATCGTTTTTTTTAGCTTAACCGTACCCGTTTTAAGAGATAAACGGGACACCCGTACATTGTACTACTGTTCTCGTAACATAGAATCATGTTTCTGCTTTTGCGTCATAAACTGTAATTTTATCTCCATTTGCCGGGTGGTAACTCATAAATGAATTATATTTCATTTTTTTTTGCTGGCAATAATTACTGTTATCTTCGGCGTTAACATTAAGATGACCATACTTTAGCTTGAAATACGAACTGCGTGGTTTACTTCTTCAAATGTCATAGCATATCTGCTGAATTATATATTTTCTTACCTCAACAAATGTTTTGCTACAAACATATTTGATATATAGAAATAGGTCGAAGTAAGATGTTATCCTTAGAATATTTCCAAACAGCTTTGCCTTAAATATAAACTCACATGAGAATTACATTTTATAGCTTTTAATCCTTTCATTTGTTTTGTGCAATGCAGAATTGTAATAATGTACAAAAAAAACTGCTTATAATAATGTTAATTTTGTTGTTATTATCCTTTTCAGCGGAAATGTGTAAGTAGACTTACATTTTAAAAATTGTCTGGTTTAAATATATTTTACATATAAAATGTATTTGTTTAAGTGATGTTTAATGAACAGTATATATGGCAGAGATTAAAAAGTCAATAAAATTAAATGTTCATGTCAATTTTTGTAAAACCTGGTTTATATGATGTGTCATCAAAAGTTACCAACTGATTTGTATTATAGGAGGAGTTTTTTGAAGGTCTTCTCCTAGAGCTTTATTTTGCTGTTTTAATACCGTATAATACTTACTTTATGTATTAAAAAAATCACATGCTTGACAACTAGATATAACATGCTTGCCAAGTTCATATTTTAGTCTGTTGTTATAGTGCATTGCTCATTACTCGTCGGCTGATACATTTCTAAAAACAATTTAACTTTACATGAACTTTACTCAGAGAGCGATGTAAAGATTTTTGTCAAAGTTTTAACATTGATATATCTTATAAAATAAATCTGTTTCACTAGCGTGCCAATCCATTTGCCTTTCATAGTATATATTATTATGTTTTCGTCTGGCAACCTTTGTTATATGAGGAATGTTTTTGCAAGTGATATTACTTCCTCTGAAATTTTTCATTTGAAACTTGGTAAAAAGAGACATAGTTAGAATATTATATTTCCCTTTCGTAAAAGGGATAATATGACATTTTTTCGATATATTTTCCCTCATGGCAATTAAATTTTAATATCTCAAATTCCTCTCGACTACTATTTAGCTATTTTATGTATTGTTTTAAAAATTCATTTTTAACTGCTTAAAAGGCTTTTTTTAATATCACTATTCATAGAATTTCTGAACATTATTTACCATCTCAAAGGTTATCGTAACATAAGCTTTAAAAAAAAACATTTTATGTTCCAGCAAAGTATTTTAAAAATCTTTTTAGTAATGGTTTTAATAATTATTATGGTTCCAAACCAGCTATTAGTTGACAGAAAAAAAATCTTTCGCATGCAGTATAACCTCCGCATAGCAATTTTCTTTTGAAAACAAATACTTAAACTGTTGCTAAGACGTGTTGTTGGTTAAATATACGGGTTTTCATGTTTTTAAAAAGTTCTTTTTTTTCACTTTAATTAAACACTGTTCAGAGAGTATGTATTATATATTTTTACTATCATAAAATTAACCAAACTATCGTGGGTTTAACCAACAGTTGTAATGTTGTAACCAACAGGCTAAATACAATTTTAATGGAGTATTAAAATGGGTTTAGTCTTTATGCATAATTTCTTGGGGTAACAATTGAGTGAGCTTTACTAAAATATTAAAGAAAAATGAAACCATCAAGATGAAGCAGATTGAAACATCATTTTAATATGGCAGCTAAAATGGATGCAATGGACAACGCGGTTAAATTAAATAGGTATTCGATCAGATCGGAAGAAAAATACATTGTTGATTGCAAAAAAAAACAACATAAAAATTGTCATATCTTGTAACGAGTATAAAAGAAACTAAGGTAATGTTTAGAATCATTTAAAAAATTTCCCTCTTTGACAACATACTAAACTCGGTTAACTGTTATTACATTTTCTTACCGGTTTTTAGCTAAACCATACCCGTTTAAACAAATAAACATTAAGAAACAAATATGAGCTCTGTTTCAATTAATGCTAAAGTATCAAGTTCCCGAATAGAAAAATGATTGTATTATCATAAATTTAAGAAAATATCAGATAAATGATTCATGAATAAGAAAAAAATAAGAATATGTTGAGTAACTGTTTATTAACAATGAAGACATTACATGTGAAACAAACTTGCTCAAGAAACTGTTATCTTTTTTTAAATAAGCAAGAAATAACGTAAACTTAATTCATCGTTAACTTAATTCATCGTGAATAAAACAGGTGATTTAAGAAATTAAAGTAAAGCATTAACAAGCTTGCAAAGTGACTGGGAAAATATAGGCTACTATGTTTAATTATTTATGAAACGATGCAATTATATTGTAATTTTAAAAAGGTACTGACTACAAAATTATATAAACAAAACAATCTTTCTTATCTCTTATTTCCTATTTATTTTTTGTATTGAAAATAAATAAAACTGCAGGGAAAATAAATCTTCAAATAATTATAAAAACTGTAGGCGAAAGAAATCTTCGGACAATTATGAAGACATTGTTTAGATATTTGTTAAAACGTGTGGCCGTACAAAGTTCAAATTAGTTAACTACATCAAATATATAACTAGTATTCTGAAATAAATCACGGAGGTCATTATTATATCTACCTGATCCCGGATTTTTTTCCAAACCACAGATGTGACACATGACTATTTTGAGTAATTACTTTGCCTTTTGTTTTTTTATATTTATGTTCACAATTTAATTTTTTTGTCTTTAGCATATGTTTAACAATGGCTAAAATATAATACCATTGAACCGTAAAACATATTTACATTGACAGGATGAAAAAAGGGAAAATAGAAATGAAACAAAACTGGGCAATTAGCAGGCATATTTCACATTAAAATGATAATTCATAGAACACATATAGCGAGTTGTTACAAGATTGATATAGACATAAAAATTAAAGTACATGTAGATGTTTAGCAAATTAACCCTTTATAACATCAGATTCATCTTATACAAATGTCAATACAATTTAGAAAATAGTTTTGTACTTTTTTTCATTTTGAATATTACAAAAAATATATGTTCAGATAATTCTGATCTTTAAAACTTTGCCCCAGGAAGATCATTTTCCATGAACTTTACAGAAAATGCTACCATTGTTTATATGTGAATGTACGACCTTCTAAGATTGTGTGTATACATAGTCCCCACAGCAGTTATCAGTGACGTTGTTGTAAATCTCTCTTATTGTATATTAGCAGAGACATAGATACATTTTTTATCTCTGGTATTCGCAAGTTAGTACGATTTAACTGCCTGGTAAAATTTCCATTATTAAGAATCTAACAAAAATGGTAATCATGATCATCCAGCAATATGGTTTGCTATTAAAACAAATCGTTAATCTTATTATAGTAAACATTTATATTCATTTCACCATCTTTTTTTTGTAATATCTAATTCAAGTACACACAATTTTGGCAATTTCAATCTGCGATTCTTACATGAGAAAGGATTAAGATCTGTATACCCCTCTTTTATTGTACTTAATCGTATAGGCATTGTCCATCGTACCCCCTAATGAAGTCATCCAGGGGCGACAACTTGAATACGGTCTTAAAAGAAAGAGTCTATAATTACTGTTATCCTCGGCGTTAACATTAAAATGACAATAATTGATTTGGAATAAGAACTGCGTGGTTACTTACTTCAAATGTCATATCATATCTGCCAAATTATATATTTTCTTACCTCAACAAATGTTTTGCTACAAATTGAAAAGACGAATAATTATAATAATGTACAAAAGAACTGCTTCTGATAACGTTTAAGCAATGAGACACATGTTTTAAAATGGTATTAATTTTGTTGTTATTATCCTTTTCAGATGGCAGTAGTAAGTACACTTTTTTATTTTAAGAGTTGTCTAGTTTAAGAATTTTTTTACATATAAAATGTATTTGTTTAAGTTAAGTGAAGTTTGATAAACAGTTTATATTGGAGAGATTAAAAATTCCATGAATTTAAATCAAATGTTCATGTCAATCTTTGGGAATACTGATTAATATGATGTGCCATCACAATTTACCAATTGGATGGTTTTATAGGAGAGGTTTGTTGAAGTCCTTCTTCTATTTTTCTTATTCTGTTTCAATACCATAATGAACATTTATTACCTGATACCTGATATAAATGTAATTTGATATTTTATACCAATTTTTAAAATTCTAAAAACATCCATGTTCATTAACTGTTGACCAGTCAATATTTTAGAATGTTTCCCTCGCGTGTTCTGACGTCATAGATAAAACAGTAATTGATCAGGTAATAAAACACTTATTTCATATGTGATTTGGGAACAGTCAAATTGTTGTCCCTTGGTGGTTGAACTGTTGCCCTCGACCTACGGTGCCGGTTCAAAACACTTTCCCCTCCACCTCGGGCCAACAGTTTGACTGTTCCCAAATTACATATAAAATAATTGTATAATGTATCAAAAAGAATCATATGCTTGACAAGTAAATATTACATACTTGCAAAGTTCGTATATCAGTCTTTTTGTTGTTATATTGTTTTGCTCGTTACCCGTCGTCTGATGCATTTCTAAAACATGTTTAACTTTCCATGAACTTTACTCAAAGTGTGATGTAAACATTTATGTATTATCATTTTACATTAATATATCTTATAAAATAAATCTTATTCACTAGCTTTAAGATACGCAATACAAATTAAAAATGCCAATCCCTTTGCCTTTCATATCTTATATTTTATATGTTTTCGTCTTGCAACTTTCGCTATATGAGTAATGTTTTTGCAAGTGATATTACTTTCTCTGAAATTTTTCATTTTAAACTAATTTAGCGATTTTCATAACATGTTTTAAGCGTTTACAGTTTCATTACTAAAAATGGTTAAAAGGGATACAGTTAGAATTTTATCTTTCCTTTCCGTAAAAGGGATATTATGACATTTTTTCTATATCTTTTTCTTCATGGCAATTATCTTTTAATATGTCAATTCCTTTCGACTTTCTCTAAGAAAAACTATTTAGCTATATGTATTGCTTTAAATATTCATTTTCAATACTGAAAATTCTTATTTTTATATCACTATTTATATAATGTCTGAACATTATTTACCATCTAAATTGTTATCGTATCATAAACTTTAAAGTAAATAACATTTTATATCCCAGCAAAGTTTTTAAAAATCTTGTTAGCAATGGTTTTAATAATTACTGTAGTTCCAAACAAGCTCTTAATTGCCAGAAATATCTTGATCTTTTGCATACAGTATAACCTCCGCATAGCAACATCATTTTGAAAACAAATACTTTAACTAGTCCTAGACGTTTTGCTGGTAAATTATACAGGTTTTCATGTTTTTAAAAAACTTGATTTTTTAACTTGAATTAAACACTATTCAGAAGTTATGATTATATGTTCAATATCGTGGGCTTTATCAATGTACGTTATAAGATAAAACTCTTAAACCTGCCATAAATATCTGACATTCGAAATTAAAAGAAACGCTATGTAGATTGCAACGCAAAAGAATTTGCATTTCGGGGTTACCGTTTTAATCTTTTAACATGATTCGCAAATAAAATGTCCAGTCCTTGTGGTATGAACTGGTATTTTTCCCTCATATATATAACTTTGAAATTCGTAATACTTTTAAAAACTACAAATAGTGGGATATTGATTTAGATTCTATCAAAGTTTTCCATTAATATACAGTTTTAAGACGTAATTTTTGGCCGGGTTGCACTGGTGCAAACCCGGGTTATAGTATGGTGAATGTTGGGCGGCGGGCGGGCGGCGGGCGGCGGGGAAAAAACTTTCGTAACAGTTTTCTCAGCAACTACTTATCTCAGCCTTTGATATTTGGTATACAGCATCAATTCATGGTCCCATACTGTGGGATTTGATTTCAGGTCTGTCGCTCATCCACTTCCTGTTTGCTGACCTAGTTAAATTTTCATCATTAATGGTCAATAGCAGGAAATTTTCGTAACAGTTTTCTCAGCAACTACTTATTACAGCCTCTTGATATTTGGCATACAGCATTGACACATGGTCCCATACCGTGGGATTGGATTTCAGGTCTGTCGCTCATCCACTTCCTGTTAATCCACTTAGTTGAATTAGTTAGATTTTTCGACATTAATGGTCAATGGTAGGAAATTTTCGTAACAGTTTTCTCAGCAACTATTTATCACAGCCTCTTGATATTTAGCATACAGCATTGACATATGGTCCCATACCGTGGGATTTTATTTCAGGTCTGTCGCTCATCCACTTCCTGTTTATCCACTTAGTTAAATTAGTTAGATTTTTCGACATTAATGGTCAATGGTAGGAAATTTTCGTAGCAGTTTTCTCAGCAACTACTTATCACAGCCTCTTGATATTTGGCATACAGCATTGACACATAGTCCCATACTGTGGGATTTGATTTCAGGTCTGTCGCTCATCCACTTCCTGTTTATCCACTTAGTTAAATTAGTTAGATTTTTCGACATTAATGGTCAATGGTAGGAAATTTTCGTAACAGTTTTCTCAGCAACTACTTAACACAGCCTCTTGATATTTGGCATACAGCATTGACACATGGTCCCATATTGTGGGATTCAATTTCAAGTCTGCAGCTCATCCACTTCCTGTTCACATTTATGGTCACTGGTAGGGAATTTTCGTAACATTTTTCTCAGAAACTACTAATCACAGCCTCTTGATATTTGGCATACAGCATTGACACATGGTCCCATACTGTGGGATTCGATTTTAGGTGTGTAGCTCATCCACTTCCTGTATACCCTACTGAATTAAATTTTCGACATTAATGGGTCAATGGAAAATTTTTTTCGTAACATCACAGCCTCATGATATTTGGTGTACAAATGCAACCCGGCCTTTTCTGTCTTTGACCCATTTTTGATATTGTTTAAATAATCGACTTTTCAAAATAGTAAGTATCGCTGTGTGAAATGAAAGGAAAATAATTTTCGTTTCGGACATAATATTTTGTTTTCATCATCAAGCAAATGTTTGAACAACTTAGTCCACTAACAATATCAGTATAATTTTTTTATACCTCACATTTTATGTGGATAGGGTTTTGCTTTGTGGCGTTATTAATGACTTGTCTATCTTTCAATATGAACTTGACCATTTATCATTTAGGTTCACTAAGCACAAAAAATGGCCCCATCTTAAATATTGATAAAAACCTAAAGGTGTATAGTATGATGTGTTACATTTTCAAAATAGACATTTATTATGCAGGTCTGGTTACTATGACGACATAATTGCGTCATAATTAGAGCACCTGTTTAATTCAATTAAATCACAAATTTGACGACAATTTTCATACAAAACTGATAAATTTTTGTGTTTGACTGAAATAAACTCATAAAGATAGCAATATATTTCTTATATATTGTAAACAAAATTATAGTTTAGTTAAAATTAGACTATTGTGTCACAAACTAATATAAAAGATAAATGGGGCTTGTTTCGGATATTCCAAATTCGGATATTTAGAAATAAAAATGTCCATGCATATTATTTTTTGCCTTACCAAATGTATTTATTTTTATTTTAATAAAAACTGTAAGTTTGTTAATTTAAAAAAAAATGTCGAATTTGCTTGTTTTATTCATCTACTTCTTACATTGTGCTTAAAAGGGTGTATAGAATCAATCGCAATTTTAACAGCGTTTTTAGTCAGTCTTTAGACAAGGACGTTCAACATATTAATAATGATAATAATAATAATAATAATACATGTAATAATAATAATAATACTAATAATAATAATAATAATAATAATAATAATAATTATTATTATTATTATTATTATTATTATTATAACACAAAACTTACACTGAGTAACTAATCTATATACATGTAAGTAAATAGTATGTAAATACTAGGAGTAATTGACTTATTCCAATGTATAGTGTAAAATTTCGCCTAAATTTAGTAAATTCATAGATATAAAAGTACGTTAGAATTTTTTGTCAAGTAAAAATAATGTTTGACTGTATGCTCTTTTGGAGTATACGTAATATTTGATACTGAACTGCAAATTCAATTCTATTTTCATGAATTATGATACAGCCAAATCCAGAAAACGATTTGTTCTATTTATAATAATGGAAATCAGACTTTGATTTCAATTGTAATCTAATGATCCATGACGATATGAGAACTGAGAAAAAACAAGAGCTGTCACAGAACGTGACAAATGCCCCCGAAGGATTCTAGTGTTATAAACCACCTATTACATGTTAAGTGTGGTCGTGAAAAATGACAAAGTTCGAACGCCAGCAGTGAACTATATGTTATACAAAACAACCTAGGTCTTGTTCACAACACATTGTCCATCTATGGTGACTTTATATTTTTAAATAAAAATTGAAACTTTCATGTATATGAAAGTTACAGAGCGGACACAACAGCCACCATTTATATGTATATAACATAAATATTGAAAAAGTTTAAACCCAAGCAGTGACCTAGAACTAAGGCGTAGGAACACAGGTCTTAAGGGCAACACATCATACATTTATGATAATTTCATATGTGAAATAAAAAAAAATATAACGCTTTCATGCATATTAGTTTCAGAACGGACACGACCATCTCTGCCTTCATGTTTATTAACATCAAAATTGACAAAGCTTGAACTCCCACAGTGACTTTGACCTAAGTCATAGAAACCAGAGTTCGCGACAGACCATACATATATGGTTATTTCATATATGAAAGCAAAATTAAAATCCTTTCATGCATACTGAAGTTTCAGAGCGGACATGACCACCACTGTCTATATGTATAAAGCCTGAATGACTGACGGAAGGACAGACGGACAGAAAGATGGACGGTTCGATTCTAATTTGCTACCCTTCCGGGGCATGAAAACATTTATTTACATGTATCCATAATCTATGTGACATAGAACAACCCTAAATAATATTTGGTTTATATCATTCCAATATGCCCTTACATCTACATAATGATTGTCAATTAAACATTTAGCATAAGGAAGTCTACAATTGAAAATTTAGTTTAGCATTGTCTCTATTACTGTTACTTTTAACGATTCTCTTTCACACTGTATTGAATGGTTATTAATTACAAAATACAGCTGCATGATCAACAAGATTATCAGCCCAATTTCTCACTCCTGACTGAGTCTCACCACTCCTCATGGTGTCCATATGCGAGGTACCATGTAACAGTGGAGACATCGGAACACATTCAAACTATGTGTGCACCAGCAACAAAAAGGCAGTAATACGCATCAATGCTGTCATTCATGTAGATAATCCAATTCATGTAGATATGGCTGCTTACATGTATGCTCTGCAATTTCATGCACAAAATAGAAGGATCCTTTGTGAAAAAGGACCCTATTGGAAATAAGCACACCAGCTTAATGGGCTATCCTTGTAACCATAGATCACTATTTAACAAAACCTTTGTATTGAAATTTTATTGACATTCTTTTATTTCTTTTATATCATGTTGATCAGTAACTTTAAACAATATTCTGTGATAATTATAATTCTGACTATTTTAGTCTTAACCTCAAATGTGATTTTATTAATTTATTCATTTGCTTCTTTTTTTTAAATACATTTATCCAATGCCTCATCTGATCTCAGTCATTAACTAAATTTGTTTTATTTATTATTAATATGAAATGATATTTTAATTTAGATAAACTGTTATTTTATATATATATATTTTTTATAGATATCTTATTATGTAACTGTGATCTATGTTGTTGCTAAAATAAAATAAATAAATAATAAAAAAAAATAAAAAAGGACAAGTCAAGACTTTCTGTCTAGTTATTCTTGGAAACAGCTATAGCTTAATACCATACTTCTTTCTCATCCTGCGAAAGTCTAGTGAAGGCATTTCGTCCGGTGACTCCTAACATATTTCCTGCTTTGTCAATTTCTTGTGAATATTTTTAATGAGAATAATACTAAATTAGAAGATTTAACAAGTAGTTTTACATATACATCAATGCAGACGATGTGGAATAATAGAGTTTAAAAACTCAACATACAGTATCCTTAAATTGTTTTGAGACTTGCAATAATTTTATTTTCACAAAGTAAATTGAATTCTTCTAATTTACCTTTTAAAAAGGCATGAAAACCTCTTAATCACTGTGTTTAAACGACCACAGTTGTTTTTGTTGTTGTTGTTTTTGTGAGGGCGAAAGAACCGGACCCAGATCAAGTATTCAGCAATACTATAGCCTGAACAGCATAACTTCTTTCAATGAATCAATAAAATTACATAACAACATCTTGCTAATTCTAAGAATGAAATATTTAAGGCATAAACAGAATTTCAGCATTTGTTTATAAACGTTTACATATAATTCTTTTAGCCTGACAGAGTTTTGTTATGTTTACAACCGTTACAGTGGAAACCGGTCGAACTCGTACCAAAACTTAATCGTACTCATTTTAGTGAAAGTGCCTTTAATTTACTAGAAATGATTTTCCTGCAAACATTTATTACAATATATGTTATGAATCATATTTCAACAACTTAGAACAAAACTTAATAATGTTGAGTGCAGTATACATGCTCCATGGTTTGCATTTAATGAAAAAATGCCAGAAAATGACGTTAAGATATTAGGTAAAAATCTAATTTTGGAATAGAGCACAGGCAAGCCCAAACTTTATATTGATATAGTTGAAGCATTTGATGCATAACAAAACAATGGTGTAATGGTTTTGTTGGGGCTGGACTGTTCTGATACTTTAATTTTCGTTTAAAACATCAAAGTTACGTGAATTTTCCTAATTTTGCTGGAAATAGGGGTATTTCCATAGAACATAAATCATAATAAATGTAAAGATATGCCTATAAATTTATATGTTTTGAACAGTTAAAGGATTGAACTTATTAATAAAACCTAAAAACAAGAACTTTGCATCAAAATATTTTATGCCAAAATATTGGGCAAAAATCCATGGTCTGTGAACCTAGCTCTAAAAAGATATAAACTGATTGAATAGCGACAATGCATACCATGATAACGTGTAACGTACTTGCTGATTTTGACCTGATCGCATGTGTAGATTACATTACAACCGACAGATTAAATACAATTTTGATGGAGTATTAACATATGTAGTCGTTATGCATAATTTAATATGGTCCAATTTGAGTGAGTTGTGTGCATAAAGTTAACTCTAACATTAAAGAAAATGTCAGCATCATGAAAAAGCAGATGAAGCGGATAAAACATGGCAGCTAATGTACCCCGCGGTTACATTACTTCTTACATCATAAATGCGATAGTAATTTTCCATAGAGTTTTTTAGAATGAAAGTTTTGTTATTTGAAAACACCTTAGCGTTAATATACAGTCTATACAGTCTCGTGCACATAGAAATATTTAATTCTATACATAGATTAATATACATCTCGTATAAGATGACTTATGTATTAAATGTAATATATCCTTACAGCACATGTAGTGTTTGAACGGGAGTCTAGTGATGGCCAAGAGATGATGGAACCAGTGTTTAAAGGTAAACCCAATAAACAAAGCGGAAGTGACATGTCAGAGAACGATAATGGCGTATCAGCAGGAACACCGAACAAACCTAAACAATCCATTGTAATTGTATTTGCTGTCAAAAAGAAACAAGCAGGCACATCAAATGTTTCAAGAGAGTCAAATCGCAAACTCACTTGTGGTAAAACTAATGGTGAAACTCGGAAACAAGAAGTCGGTGTACAGACCAGTCCTGTACCACATCAGGCAGTAATGGGTACGATACGCAATGCCTGAGGAAAGTTTGTGAAATGGACTTGTTTTATTTCAAATGCTGAAAAAGTATTATATCTACCACATCATGACAAAGGCATTTTGAAATAAAAAAATAACAATCTTGTATATATCATTTTTGAGTGAATAATAAAACTATTGGTTTCATATTTTGTAATTTTGTATGCTAAGTATTATAATGGTTTGGAAAAATATTATTCGTACAAGTAGAATTTTTTAGAGGTACGAAAAGTTAAGCCCTGTCTTATACAGGGAACATTGACTTTATTGTATACCTGTTGTTTCATTTGAATCGGAGAGTGTGACCTATTATAAGTTTAAGAAGTTTATTAAGAAATTTATTTTCAATATTCCAACATACCAAATAGATCATGGTTCGAACCTACGCATAATATTAATCAAGGTAGTGTATAACATTCATGTATACATACGATAATGATAATCAAATTTGTAAGCGGAAACAGTACACAATTTATTGCAGTTTATTATAATTGAATTTCATTTTCAAAAACATACTAAATTCAACTGCAAATATAAATAAAAGTTAAATGAATTACCACTGTAAAGCTAAACTTACGGAACGCTAATACTCATTTATCACATTTTTGGTGTAGAATTTAATCAACATGTTCGCTAAATCACTATTGCAGAATGACGTATGATTCCATGATGTACTGATATTTCGTAGGTAAAATTTAGTAAACCTTGTCGTTGATTATGCATTTTTAAAACTTTCAGAAACAGTGAACATTTCTGAAGTGACAAATTTCTCTTTCTTTAAATTTTTGATGACATTGATTCTTAAAAAGTCGCCCGTTAGTTAATATACGTAGCACGGTTAATTCATTATTGATTTGATTAAATATATAACCTGCCTAAACTGAAAGTGATATATCTTAAAGAAAGATATGCTTGAATTCTTTTTTATATTAATGCAAATGTTGCGCGTTAAACAGTCACCCCACCTCCGCCCTTTTTTACAGAATCATGTATGGCTCGTCTGATCCATGTATAAGGGTATCTAGAAAAACTTAAATCAAACACATCTTCAAAAACTAAATAGACAAGTTGTAAAAAAATATATACTTGTTTTTAAGGCTAATTATAATAGTATGATACATATTATTATGTTTCTAAGCCAGGGTTTCAAACTGGACTTAGTATATATGTACAAGCTTTATTTTTCATCTTTTTAACACAATCGAGTACCTTTTCTTTGCACATCTTAGTAAAATTGATTTCATAATTGAAAAAAGACACTAAAATATTTTCAAATCTGGACCTGGATTCGAACCCAGGACCTCTCACATCCTAAGCGAGCATCTAATGCTTTGACCACAAGCTATTTATCAGGATGGAAGTCAGAAGAAAACCAAATGATTCGATGATCAAAGGGAGTTAACTGACTATCAAATTATTAAGTAAGATTACTCTCCCTCTTTTTTGAAATGAAATTCTGTTCCTATAGAGGCCCGATTAAAAAAGTCGGTTTGCTAACTGTGCGCCTATCAACAGTAATACGGTTTTCAGTACATAAAACTTGTGTTTGACTCTTTGCAAGTATAGTTTGATTAGGATTATGTCACACAAAGTATTACCTGGACAGATATATAAGTATTCATCCCTTGATCAAGTCATGAAAGCAAATTGACTAATAATTGATTTTGTAACGAAAATAAGCATACACAGCTTATTTTATTGCGTCAGAGGCCAGTTTTAAGTAAATTAATACAGACAATAAAAATATATGCCTGAAAAATGTCATTTAGAAATTTCCCGGGCGAACAAGTGTTTGCACATTGATTAGAAGACAGGAAACAAAATGCGTTTATTAATCCGGCCTAGTGAGAAAAAAAATCTTTTAAAATCAAGGGAAATTAATCTATTTTATCAAGTGAAGAATTAATTATCTTCCCCTATATATACGACATTGTCACCGGCAGAGTCTAAAGTACTGCTCAAAAGCACTAAAGAAATAACAATGAAATATATAAAGAATATAAATATAAAGAAATTATTTTGGGGCACACAATAAAGAGATTGTGATGGGGAGAAAAAAGGTAACTACATGGGGGCAATGAAGAGATTGCAACGGGGCAATGAAGAGATTGAAGTACATGTGTCAAAAAAGAGTGTTAGATCTTGGTTTCAACATATCGCAAAAGGATAATTTATTATACTTTGTAAATTGTACTACCTTCTGTTTCTTTTTATTCTTTTTTTAATATAATTTATGATAATTAGAAATGCAATGTATATCAATTTATTAACAAGAAAGTAGTATAATTATAAATGAGATCAAGAAAATAAAAGAAGATAAATACAGTTTTCACTTCCTCGTTGGAATTCTTTTTATTATTATTCAGATACATGTATAATTTTGATTAAAATGGTGTTGGGAAAAAGGTGTTAGTTATGCATTATCTTTCAAGAGTCATTAAGGGACAGTAGGCGGAAAATGAATGTCAAAATGTATTTTAAAAAATGCATTCTCAAACCCTTAACCCCCTCCCCATCCCCCCCAAAAAGAACACTATCACCGGCATCGGTTAATAAGGTAAGAGACATGTTTGTGTCCGTCTGTTTTACTCTCTTTTTATTTTTTATCATTTACACATAGATATTATGATAATAAAGTACACCGTGCATATCCAGTAACGCAGGATTGTGCAATTAACGCAAAAGTAAAAGTAACGCCGAATCTGTGCAATGATATTGCCGAAACGAATATCACAGTAAGAAAACGAACCAAAATATTTTATTCTAAATCAAATTGAAAGAAACGAATTAGTGCATTCGGCTGCTACGACATTATACTTTAACCAGCATTACATTTTTTTCCAGAATTATATTTACATGTTTTAGATCATCCGTGAGAAAGACAACATGATAGCCGTTTTGAAAGTGACAATATAATCTTTCAGCAACCGTATGCCTTACCCATTTGTTTCAGTTTGGTGTACAATAAAGAATATTGGTTTTTTACTTATCGCAGTGCTCGTTTTAGCCACTAAATTGCACAATTCTGCGTTACTTTTGCTTTTGCACAATTCCTGTGTTATTTGCACCTGCGTTACTTGATAAACACGGTGAAGTAGGTTCTTCTTAGTTGAGACAATAAAAAAAACGGGCCGAGAACTTTATTTTTATTATTTCAAAATTACATATTTCAGTAAATAACATTTATTTTCAATATAGAATTTGAATAATTTAGAACATTTTCGCAATAATAATAACAGTTTTTCTTATATTTTTTATATTACTCGTCCTTTAAGATTGAAGAAAAGATAATAACATGTTTAGGACTACTTTAAAATCAGCAACGACACCAGCATTAGATTAAAGGTGCTGTAGTATATGCTCCAAACATATACTTGCGTATATTCCATCAGCAACTTGCTTAGTTTATTTGTGTATCTGGATTTTAAACCGATTTTATCTTTTTTGTCGTTTTCTCGGCAGCCAGGCCCATTTACCGGCTTTCTTAAATTACAAACAAGTATAGACCTTTCCAGTATTTAGAGTATTACGGAGCTTACAGGCTTACAGGCTATCTAATTGGTATATTTTGATATTAGTACCAAACTCCTTGTAGCGGTTTCTTGCCTTTATCAGTGCAGTAAGAATGACGGGGTGATCACTGCCTGGTGTTTGGGATAATATATGGTCACTGATTGACCTGGGTTAAACAAAAAAGCACATTGTCTTTATCAAATTGTTTGTGAGCAATTGACGTAACAATAGAAAAAACCTTGGACAGGTAGCTTTCCAATTTTTCTAAAAGTGGCTGTCTACTTACACCACATTATTTCTGGATCAGCGTTGAGAAACAAATATCCGTTAGGCGGTCGTAGTGTTGGTGGTTTTCACTTCGGATCACGACAGTAGGGAATGTCACCGCATCGTTCCTGGGCAGCCTGTATAGCAGTTTTCCAGTACAAGTTGTCTTCTCTTTCACAAGAAACTGATAACTTCTGTACATTCCAGAGCGGAGGTACAGTGCGAATGACCTTAAAAGACTTTATGTCAATCACAACGAAAGTGACGACCACCATCCGGGAATCGAACCAAGGTCGCCCGATTTATAGACCAGTGCTCTATTGAGTCAACCTGGTAGCTAAAATTACCATTGTGCTAAAATATGATAAAAAAATCAACAAGGAAAGGCGGCGTTCAATGAACGCAACCCCCACACGACCCAGCAACAAGAACCAGTGGCAAGGAGCCCAGGCGGACCGCAAACAAAAAAACAGGACAAGGCACGGACAGTTAAATCACTAAAATGATACATAATTTGTAACTGATAAGGAATTCAAAAGAAAACAAATAAATGATCGAACAACAGGCCCACAAAATCAAAGGGCACATGGGAATGGATAGGAGACCGGGGGAGTGGAGGGGGGGGGGGGGTAATCAAAGAAATAAAAAATAGGGGCAAAAGGGGAAGATACTTACCGTAGACGAGAAAACAACAAGGGACACAAGAAAAAGTGTCACCAAAACAGTATGAAACAACATAGACATACATCTGAGGAACACAGAGGGGCGCCGCCTTGGAACGGTCATCAGCATAAAAATGACTGCTGGGGAGTTTAAACTGGTTTAATGGTGCACCAAACCTAAAATGCTAAGGCAGCGAAGACTTGTATATCAAACTGTAAGAGACACTTAGAAGGGACATTCTGTATGACCAGTGGAAAACCCCTATTAACTTTAATATAACACTGAAGGTCAATGTAATCGTGATAATTTGTGTAAAATTCCAATTACTTGAGAATTAATTAGCCTAAAACGATGAAACTTTGTATTGACATAGCTTATTGGTCTATATATTATGGTAATTTTACTATAGCTTAAGGTCACAATGACAAATTGTAAGAAATCCCTGAACACTAAAAGTATATGAAACTTAATAAAATCATTGTGCATTGCCAATAGGTGACTTCTATTAATTTTAAGATAAATACGCCAAAGGTCAAGGTCAAAGCGACAGTGTAATTTAAGCATTGTCTGATCTAGCACAATAAAGTAAACCTTTATAAAAAATATTGTTCATAGCCAGTAGATAACTCGTTTTGATTTTGAGGTAATTATCACAGTGACAATTTATGTGAAATTCCTTTTAGAACAATCACTAGTTTTCCCAAGCATACGTTTGTTTTAACAGCCACCGGAAATTCTTTGCAAAAAAAACCGGAAATGTGGCAAATTTCTCTACCATTTATACTTGCCCTAAACGCTTAAAATTATTTCATACGATAAATCTAAGATAAATATACAGATAATTGGCTTCATTTTATGCGATTTTTTTTTCTTATCAAAAAATATTATTTTAAAAAATCTGTCCGGGCGGATTTTAGCTTATTCCGCCCGGATAAATGCCACAAATTCCAATCGGAATATTTTCCGGCATTATATAATTTTCCAATTGGATTTCTTATTTTCTGAAATTGTCTAAATATATACACATATGCTTAATATGTATTTGTATGCATTTTCTTGTTGAAATAGCGTCAACTCAAACATTTGTCGGAAAATCCTATCGGATTGTTTTTTCATAAAATTTATCTGGAAAAAAATCCGATTGGAATAAACCCCAACTCAATTTATTCTCCCAATTGGAGTTTTTTTCCAATATTCTTTATTGGAAATAAATCGTTTCGGAATTAATTACAATTTAAAAGGAATGGAAATTAATCCAATTGGAATTTAATATAATTATAATATATATTGTAAGCCACCAAGCTTACAAGCTGACTTTTAAGGGTTTTTAGCTAGTGTGAAAACTAATAATAAGAAACACCATTAACGTTTAAATAATCTCTTGTGTATTGATGAAGATAACAAATTCAAGTTTATATCATCAAATATAATAATAAATTATGTAAGAACTTATAATTTATCTACTAAGACGTGCGGTTGTAACAGCAAAGGGGACCACCAGTTGCATAGTGTTGATGTTAAAAAGCTTGACTACGGGGTTGCTATGTAAACAAAACTCGGCATATGTAAACAAACGGAATTAATTCGGTTTATTGTAAATAAACGGGACTAAAACACTTAAAGGATTGTTGTTTTCTTTAGGGATAACATGTTTTGTTTGTAACTTACTGAATAAAATAGATTAAAAAGATGTTTCTTTGAAAATATTCCCCAGTGCATTGGTTACTATGGAAGTTATTGGAAGCTTGCAACTGGTGCCATTTTCGGTTACAGCCGCCCTTATATAGCTGTCGGATGTTGGCAAACATAGCGTCAGCCAATTAGAACTTGCAAACATAAAACAGGTTCTACAATGTTTTCAAATAAATAAACATCATTCACTCGACATGCATACAATAATACATGTTAAACATAACAAGAGGTTCCTAAATAATGACTGATAATCATTAATTTATCAATATATCAAAAATACTCTTGACATATAGAAATAATAGTTGCCAACATTTGCCAACGCACAAAGTGCCCTAAATAGTTCCTTAGAATCAATCACTCTCAAATACAATATAGCAATCATCCATTGTAGTATTTCATATATAATGCAAAAATATACGTTAACAATCAATTTCTAATTCAACTTGTAACACAAACTTAAGTATTAGCATATATATCAAGATGACAACAATATTCTTGCACCGTAGTAGAACAAGTCAATATGGCGGCCAAATTCGAGTGCAAAATGTTCCGTATGATTGTACACAAAGTAATGGATTTAAACAGATACAAAATAATTAACAATGTTCTAAACTGTGTTGTTTAAGTGTACAATGACATAATATAACTAATAATGGAAATAATATGGATTAGAATTCTGCAATAAGGTGAGCATTACTTGTACAATTCATGTTCGGACAAAGCATATGATTCGGATAACACATATTACATTTCCCCCACCTTAAAAACTAACTTCTCCTGAAGTTAAATAAAGTTACAATACATCATTTGTTCAAGTACATTCAAAACAATACTTGTCAAAATAACATCTCAGTTAATATCAGATTCAGACTTTATCAGCACCTTAAAAACATATCAAATTAGCATGACTAATAAAGGAACAAGTCAAATTTGCTCTGAAACACTTAAGTACATTTAAATGCATTCAAATAAAGACTTAGGTAATGCATATTTCATATAAGAATCTTAATTCTTAATAATACTTAAGTAAAAATAAAGTTAACATATAACAAACAGTGAGTACTTTATGAGTACTTTATCATACCTTATTACCTCAGCACATAATACAATTAATTAAGTCCATACTTTAAGTTCACTCAAGTTAAGACTTAAACACTCAAGTATATATTAATAGTTAATAAATTACTTATATTTAAAGACTTTCATAATAACCAGTCAGACAATTCACATAAAGACTTATGCTTGATTTATATATTTCTAAAATGATTAATAATAATTATGTATCTAAAATTGTTTTAAAGAAACACAGTACAACAATACCTGTTTATACTTAACTTAAGTCCTAACCTGACAATTAATTTGTGTGGAAAATTAAGAAATGTTGAAAAAGGATAAATTGTGAAAAATACTTCTATTGTAACATATTATTGTTTATTTAAATATTTACCTGTTTTATTGCATTATTGCTTCAGTACTAACTTACTAATTTATTTCTTGTTTTTAAGTCTTAAAGGTACATGATGGATCTTTGAGAGAATGTCTTTTAGTTCTTCGGATGGCTTGAAACTGTAGAGGATGCTGTGCTTTTCTTCGTCACTGGATTGGTCTTTTTCGATGGCAATGTTTGAGACAACGTGAAAGTTCAATATTCTGGATCTTCCTTTTAGATCGAGTTTGATACCGGTGGAACCAGGCAAGGATAAAAAGTTGTATTTATGGAGAAGTAAGGATCTGTCCATGACGGTTAATTTGTTGTTGTGGTGTTCTTCTAGTCTCATGGCGGCATATTCGGTAACAAGGCGTTTTTGGTCAGGTGTGAATGTTTTCCATTGATGTGGTGGCCACTGAAGATTAGATGTTAAATTAACGCTACATTCAGGTACAGATGACCATTCTCTTTCTGCTGGTGGAAGAAGTGGCATTGATCCAGTTGTCAGGAGAGTCTTAGCTTTGTTGATAATTAATTCATTTTTTGGTGTTGGTATATATTCTGGTACAACAGGTGTATCAACGTTACTATTTTGTGGTTCATATGATGGTGTTGGAATGTGTTCGAATCTATTTTCTGTTGGTGTTGCTCCAGCATTGTAGTAAGGACTGTTAAAAGGTTCATCTGGATCATTTATAGAGACTGGTGTTGGAGATCTTAAATCATTGTAATCAAGTTCATCATTGTCCACATCTGGATCATTAACTGAAGAGATGATTTCATAATTTATGTTAGAGGTTTTAGATACTTCTGTTGAATTTACATTTACAGCTGGACTGTGTACATTTTCATTGTTGTTTAAGTTGTTGTTGTTGTTGTTGTTTACATCTGATTTTACAGTGTCTTCCGTGTTAGTGTTATTGATGTTATCACCTTTTGCTGATGGTTGAGAAGATTCAGGATTATGGTTGATATTGCTGACAGATGCAGGACGTGAAATTTTAAAGTTCTCAGCAGGTTGTGTAAGGCAGGATAGGATCTGGTCAAAGTTTACACCAAGAATCCTGGCACATGAATCTTTGATTTGTTGACTTGTCACGATTTTCCAGTTACCAGTAGGAGGATTGAACGGTTTAGATAGAGTTGAAATTCTTCTCATCAAAGAGTCCATGGTTTTCTTAGATTGGATAACGTTAGGTTGAAGTTTAACCATGATTACATTTTCATTGTCTTCAAGAAGATATGCCTTGACATCAGACGAAATAATTATACTTTTGAGATCAATGGATGGTTCGTGACATCTTTTTTTCATATGTATAGTTGGAGAAGGCAATGTAGACAATTCATGACTGTTGTGAGTTTCAGTTGAAGTAGATGTAGGCAGACTTTGATGAATAGAAGAAGAAGAAAGTTGACATGTAGACTTTGGAGCACTTACTGGCTTGAAAGCAGAAAATTCACGTTCACTTGATATTGTTGAACTTCTACATGATGAATCAGACTTGGCTAATTTCCAACCATTCAACCATTCAGAAACACCAGGAATGCGACCAGTGGACCATTTTGTGACCATCTCTTGAAGAAACTTTGCCTCAACGCTGTTATAATCTGATGCGCCATACAATTCAATATACGTTTTCGAATCCTTACATAGGTAGAAGCAGTTGGTTGTTGATAAGGCTCTTGGTGGCAATTCTTTAAACTGGACAGGGTGCTGACTTTTCACATGCCTTCTTAGGACCTGTACATATTTATAACAACGTTCATTCTGGTAAACACACCATGGGCAGATCAGACGGAATGACTTGTGGTTGGTACGTAAGTAGTGGTTTTGGAGTTCCCTCCTTGTAAGAAAAGATGCTGGGCACGTCTCGCAAAAGAACTTTGATTTCATGACTGAAACGAGAAAAGTATAACTCATGTAGGAAGGATAGCTGGTAATTTTCTTTAATTTCAGCATTTCACTCAAATCGATGTTTATTTAATGAAGCGATGTAATTTCAATCAGAATGGTTACAATCATAAAAATGTAGGGTAGGTCATTTTTCTTAAGTTCTAGTATCAACACTATGCTACTGGATTGCTGTTATCTTGTTCATGTATTCACATACATTTGGTAAAATCACAAAATGTAGATAAACAATGTCTTTCACATTGCAGAAACGCTTTCTGCTATCATCGTAAGTATATCGCAAGTGGGTGATCAATCCGCTTTCAATACTTTATTGGAGGCCTCCATTTTAATTAAAGACAATTTTACTACTGTGAAATCACCTGCTTTATTACCAATAAAGCCTCACTACCATTATTGCATGCTTTTCTTAAACAATGGACAAGAATCTAGCATTGTTGTTTCTTAAAGATGACTTTCTTCATTAAAATGTAACTATGAATTGCTATCAAATTTTGTTAAGTTGATGTGTTCAGAAAACATTATACAAATACATTGCATATTTAAATTATCAGGTATCATGGTATGTTACTGTGTTGCTCATTAACTATTTGCAGGATTGGCATTTATCAGGTTTGTTGGTGAGGTAGGTAGAAAACCACTTTGGTATGTTGTTGCTCTTGTACTTGACTAGCCTGTCAATGTGTACAGCTTTAGCAGGTAGGTTTATGGACTTTTTAACAAGATAAACCAAATCATCAACTTTCTTTGTAATCAGAAATGGACCTTTCCAGGTAGGTGAAAGCTTTTTACAAACTCCAAGACGACGAGATGTGTCATGTAACCAGACTGGATCTCCAACAGAAAGTGAACGACTCTTTGCTGTTAAGTCATAGTGACGTTTACGGTATGAAATTTTAGTTTTCAAAACCTCTCGGGCCTGTTCATGTATGAGTTCTAGTTGGTCTTTAAGATCAAGAATGTAGTCAGAGGTAGGTTTGTTAGGTTCATTTGAAATGTTGGACTGAGGGGGCAGGCCAATGCATGCTTGTAATGGCAGTATAATATCTCTTCCAAATACCATTTTATTAGGTGTGGAACAAGTAGACGCATTTACAGAAGAACGGTATGCCATCATGACCTGAGGAAGAAACTTATCCCAGAGGCGTTGATTTGAATTGCAGTACATACTTAACATTGAGGCGAGCGTTCGGTTAAATCGTTCCACAGTTCCATTGGATTGCGGGTGTAGGGCTGTTGATCTAGTGTGATAAATCTGTAGAAGATCACACATGTCAGTAAATAACTTAGAGACAAAGTTGCTGCCTTGGTCAGAATGTATTTGAAGGGGGACACCAAAACGAGAGACAAACTCATTTACAAATGCTTTGGCAATTGTTTCTGCTTCCTGGTTAGGAATCGCAACTGCCTCGGTCCACCTTGTAAAGCAATCACAAATGACAAGAACGTAAATATTTCCAGACTCAGTTTTTGGCAATGGACCGAAAATGTCGACAGCTACACGTTCGAATGGTTGAGAGGCATTTATTCTACCTAAAGGAGATTTAGTAGGTTTGGGCGGTTTACGAGATGCACAGCTATGACATTTTGCACAAAACTTTTCAATTGTATCTTTCATGCCAGGCCAGTAGAAATCTTGACGGATCTTTGCAAGAGTTTTATCAAAACCCAAGTGAGCAGATGATGGGATGTTATGCATATAGTGAAACACATCAGACTGTTTTTCTTTAGGTACAACTAATTGCATATGAGAATTATTTTCATCATCAAACCAGTTTTTGAACAAAACTCCATTTTCAAGAGAGAGACGATCCCACATGCGCCAAAGTGTTTTGGTTACTGATGAAGAATGACTAATTTCTTGCCATGAAGGTTTATCATTTGACTGATCGAGATGAAGCATGATTATGTTAAGATCTGGATCTTTTAGCTGTAAAGTGCGTAATTCAGATGGCGACCATTGTGACAGTATAATTTGTGTTGATAAGAAAGGAGAATTGTTATCAGAGTTACTACGAGTAATTGCTCTAGTCATTTCTGGTTGAGATGCATTGATGATATCTTGTTTGTCAGATGTGTTGCTTGTTATGCTATTGTTCAGACTATTCAAAGTTAAATTGTTGTTTTTATTTGAGCAGTTGTTGTCGCTAACTTCATCTAGATTTCCATTTTGTTGTTTCGAACATTTTGAACAGGGCGCACGAGAAAGAGCATCAGCGTTTCTATGTTGAATACCGGGGCGATGTGTAACATTAAGGTTATATGTACCTAACAGTTCTAACCAACGCGCTACTTGTCCGGTTGGCTGTTTAAGGTTCTTCATCCAGCTCACTGCGGCATTGTCGGTTCTCAAAAGCACTGGTTGACCATATAAATAGTGATGAAATGATTTCAAAGCATGTACGACAGCAAGCAATTCTTTTCGTGTAACGCAATAACTTTGTTCGTGCTTGTTTAAAGTCTTGCTTAAGTAAGCTATTACAGTTTCCTTACCATTTTGAGTCTGCGAAAGAACAGCGCCTGTCGATTTGTCGCTTGCATCCGTATCTAATATGAATTGTTTATTTGGGATCGGATACCCAAGGATAGGTGCAGAGATTAATGCTGATTTCAAGGTTTGAAACGCAATTTCGCATTCAGGTGTCCATTCAAATTTTGTCGCTTTATCGGTCAACCGGTTTAAAGGACGGGCAATTTTTGCAAAGCCATCGACAAAGCGGCGATAATAAGAACATAAACCAAGAAAACTTTTTACCTCGCGAGCATTACGAGGAGTGTTCCATTCTTTAACAGCTGAAATTTTGCAAGGGTCAGTTGAAATTCCATTTTCAGATACAACATGTCCTAAGAATTTAACCTCTTTTTGAAAAAGAACACATTTGGAAGGTTTAAGTTTCAGATTAGCTTCTTGTAACCTTTGAAATATATGGTCTAACCTTTCTAGACCTTGGTCAACTGTTGTACATGGTATGATGATGTCATCCATGTACAAAAGACATTCTTCCCATTGTAACCCTCTTAAAACATTTTCCATTAATCGCTCAAATGTGGAAGGCGAGTTGGCTAGTCCGAAGCTCATAACTGTAAATTGATAAAGACCCATAGTAGTTGCAAAAGCTGTTTTTTCTTTGTCTTCAGGTTTCATCGCGACTTGCCAAAAACCGCTATTTAAATCTAATGAACTAAAGTAACGAGCGCCTGATAAGGAGTCAATACAGTCATCGACACGCGGTA
This sequence comes from Ruditapes philippinarum, assembly GCF_026571515.1. Lineage (NCBI taxonomy): Eukaryota > Metazoa > Mollusca > Bivalvia > Venerida > Veneridae > Ruditapes > Ruditapes philippinarum. Next base: position 52,224 of record NW_026854370.1, on the reverse strand, counting down.
AGGGGTAAGCGTCTTTGACAGTCAGATCATTCAATTTTCTGTAGTCGACACAGAAACGTGGAGTACCATCTTTTTTCGTAACTAAAACAACTGGCGATGCCCATGCGCTATTTGACGGTTCAATAATACCGCGTTTTAACATTTCATTTACTTCAGTTCTTTCTATTTCACGCTTGCCTAATGGAAGCCTTCGCGGTGGTTGACGTACAGGTACTGCGTCTCTTGTATTGATAGAGTGTTGTACATAATCAGTTCTACCAATATCATCAGAAGATCTAGAAAATGTGTTCCGATACTTAAACAAAAGTTTAACAAGACCTTGTTTTTCAGTATTATTCAAATTAACAGAACTTCTATCATAAAGATTTTGGAGATGCTCAGGTATTGTAGGTTCTTGTAAAAGTTCATTAACATGCGCAATTCTTGCTGAAGCAACAGTTTCACATTCATAGTATGACTCACAAAACCCAACATTCATGTTCTTGTATAATGTTGCTGCATTGCTGCCATAATTGATAACATTGACAACAGGGTTTCCTTTGGTATTAATGATACCACTCATAACAAGGATTTCATTTTTAGCCATGGCAGATGTAGCTGGTTCAATAAAACCATTTTCAGACAGATGATCAGCTTGGGGTATTTTGACAGGAACCCACATTCTTGACTGAGGGGGGACTTTAATAGTTTCTTTCATTTCAACTCTACAAACTTGTAGTGCTTTTCCTCCAGTAAATAGAGGAACAATATTTTCACCCATTTGAAGACAAGACCTTTTGTAGTTAATACACTCAACATGTTGCTTCAGAAAGTCTTGACCTAGGATACCCTCAGTATCCATACTACAAACAATAAATGTTATATCATAATGCTGGTCACCTAGTTTTAGGAGAAGATCAACAGAACCAGACACTGACATTGGTTCACCATTGACAGTATGCAGTGTACTTGAAACAGGTAATATCTTAAACAATTGACCAGTTGGATCAATTTCATGAAGCTTTTTCTGTGAAATCAAAGAAGAAGTAGCTCCACAGTCAATAAGAAAATCTACAGAAACATTATTTAATTTACAAGTTGTGTAGAAACCATTATCATATTGGTTAAAATTAGAACCAATTCTAACAGAGGAAAAATTTTGATTTGTAGAATTATTAATAATTGGCCCATTTAACTTAATTGTATCAATTGCTGACTCTTGGCCATCAGAGCCAGCTTTTTCTAGTTTCCCTGATTGGCTGAAAGCTGAGAAGATGAATTCTGCATATCTTTTGAAGTATTTTGCACTTGGTTTTGGTTATTGCCAAGATACTGAAACCTTTGGTCATATGATGGAGTGCGCCTTTCATTTTGCAATGCAATGTTGTTCACATTTCGATTAACTCTTGCATTCTTGGGACAAGATCTCCACAAGTGATTTGGTGAATTGCAACCAAAACAGTTGTGATTACTTTTCTCATTATGCACTCTATTTTTGTTATCATACTTTTTCTCTAGCCTATCTACTTTATTTTCAAGGCGTTTGATTACAGTTATTAGATCTTCTGATGATTTGTTGGTTGGCATTGATTCAAGTGCCCGAACAGTACCACTTTGCGAGCCTAAAATGCATTCATATTTTTCAACCACAGAGACTGCCTCTGTGACTGTTGAACAATTATTGTCTACGCATCGACATTTCATATCAGTTGATAACGAGCGGTAAAACTGGTTTAAAGCTAATTTCTCTTGAGCCCTACAATCGAGATCAGAATAGGCTTTTTGCGAAAGTTGAATCAGGTCATCACCTAGAGTCGCTATACTTTCACCTCTTTGTCGCTTTCTATTTTCAAGCTTATTTAACCAAAGAGCTTGATGCTTTAAATGTCCGAAACGGTCACGCAATCTAGAAACAAGCAACTGGTAGTCGCGGCGTACCTCGGCTGAAAGGGTCATATAATATGTTCTTGCTGAACCACGTAAACTTGCTGATAGTGTTAGGACTCTGGTTCGATAATCCCAACGAGCAAGCTCTGAGCAATCTTCAAAGTGTGATAAATACTGTTCAAAACTTTTAGATCCATCATAAGAATCTGGCTTAATTGATTGTGTGACTGATGATGGTTGGGTCATATAAGATGGAAAATGATCACCACAGTTATTTGAAGTGTTCACTATATTATGTTGATTCATTCTCAGTGTTTGTGAAGGGTGTGTATGATCATTATTTTTATGTGAAGCTGATGTGTCTCTTTCATTTTCATAAGTATTTAGCTCATGAGTAGATGAAGTGCTGGATATGCTTTCATTGTCAAACTGATTTTCTTCATTATGTGGATTATCAGGTTGATGATGTTGGTAGTCATTTTGTGCATCAAAAGAAATATCAGGGTCAGGAGATGCCATTATGTAATTTATGTGTTGAACTTCTTTAATCAGTGCTGGCTAAGAATAGACTCTTAAAAAATGCAGGCTAAGGTTCGATGTTGATGTATAACTTAAATATAATCAACAGTTCTGACACCAATTTGTAAGCCACCAAGCTTACAAGCTGACTTTTAAGGGTTTTTAGCTAGTGTGAAAACTAATAATAAGAAACACCATTAACGTTTAAATAATCTCTTCTGTATTGATGAAGATAACAAATTCAAGTTTATATCATCAAATATAATAATAAATTATGTAAGAACTTATAATTTATCTACTAAGACGTGCGGTTGTAACAGCAAAGGGGACCACCAGTTGCATAGTGTTGATGTTAAATAGCTTGACTACGGGGTTGCTATGTAAACAAAACTCGGCATATGTAAACAAACGGAATTAATTCGGTTTATTGTAAATAAACGGGACTAAAACACCTAAAGGATTGTCGTTTTCTTTAGGGATAACATATTTTGTTTGTAACTTACTGAATAAAATAGATTAAAAAGATGTTTCTTTGAAAATATTCCCCAGTGCCTTGGTTACTATGGAAGTTATTAGAAGCTTGCAACTGGTCCCATTTTCGGTTACAGCCGCCCTTATATAGCTGTCGGATGTTGGCAAACATAGCGTCAGCCAATCAGAACTTGCAAACATAAAAATGCGTAAACAGGTTCTACAATGTTTTCAAATAAATAAACATCATTCACTCGACATACATACAATATAATACATGTTAAACATAACGAGAGGTTCCTAAATAATGACTGATAATCATTAATTTATCAATATATCAAAAATACTCTTGACATATAGAAATAATAGTTGCCAACATTTGCCAACTTTCTTACGCACAAGTGCCCTAAATAGTTCCTTAGAATCAATCACTCTCAAATACAATATAGCATTCATCCATTGTAGTATTTCATATATAATGCAAAAATATATGTTAACAATCAATTTCTAATTCAACTTGTAACACAAACTTAAGTATGAGCATATATATCAAGATGACAACAATATTCTTGCACCGTAGTAGAACAAGTCAATATGGCGGCCAAATTTGAGTGCAAAATGTTCCGTATGATTGTACACAAAGTAATGGATTTAAACAGATACAAAAATAATTAACAATGTTCTAAACTGTGTTGTTTAAGTGTACAATGACATAATATAACTAATAATGGAAATAATATGGATTAGAATTCTGCAATAAGGTGAGCATTACTTGTACAATTCATGTTCGGACAAAGCATATGATTCGGATAACACACATTACAATATTGAACTTATTTAAGGTAGTTTTATGTATTTCCGGACTACATAAACTAAGACAAAATAAGGGAGGAAAAGTGTCAGGCCAGGATTTTTGCACTGCCGTCGATTTGGGGTAATACTTAACTGCTGACGAATTAGCTGATGATATAAAATATATAGGGAGCTGCTCGCCAGTTTAATAAAGAAGATAAGAAAACCGCTGACAATTTAAAGAATTTTCACATGTGTTATTCTTTATTTGTCTATTATAAACGCATATTCATTCATGTGGCAGCCGATAATATACAATGCACGAAAGTCCATAATATGTTATAAAATAATGAAGTGAAAATTCTGACCAGTTAGATATATAAAGAAAAATTATATGTTGACATGAAATCGTTATTCATTTTATAATGTCTGCAAAGGAAATATTTTGTATAAATCATGCCGACAATGGAATTTAGTCAAACCTGCTAACCAATTTTATCAAATATTAATTCAAATTTATTTAAGCCGTAAAACTCTTCTTATACTATATGGTCGGCAAATTTAACACTCTTTACATTCAGGAAAATATAATGTATAAAATCATGCCGACCATTTAAATTTGTAAAAAAAAAACCTACTGATCGGCTAAATATTAATTCAAATTTATCTAAGCCGTAAAACTCTTCTTATTCTATATGGTCGGCAAATTTAACGCTCTTTACATTCAGGAAAATATAATGTATAAATCATGCTGACGATTTAAATTTGTAAAAAAAACTGCTGATCGGCTAAATATTAATTCAAATTTATTTAAGTCGTAAAACTTTTCTTATTCTATATGGTCGGCAAATTTTACGCTCTTTAAATGCAGGCGAGAAAATGCTGAACAGTTAGATATATAGAGAAAAAAGATATTTTGCTGTGAAAAAATGACTGGGCGGACAAAAGCCCTCCCGTGAAAATGACGAAAATAAAGTAAAATGACAGTCGGCGGAAAATTAATGTCAAAATGTATTTCAAATTATGCCTTCTTAAACCCATGTATGTGTCCGTCTGTTTTTTATCTCTGTTTCTTTAAAACCGTAATATATATCATTTACACATAGATATCATAATGATAAAGTAGGTCCATCTTAGTTGTGAACATGAAACATTTGAATGAGAACTTTATAATTATTTAAAATTTATTACCTATGACAGTAAATAACATTTTTTTTTTCAATAAAAAATTTGCAAAAAAATTTAGAACTTTGCGCCATAATTATGTTATAATTAATAAAACTATTTGACATATCGGATGTTAATCATGTTATACAGACACTTCTTGTTTAACATAAGAATACTGCTGAGATAAGGTTCCAGATATCTAATTACATCCTAAATAAACAAGTACATTATATATATAACATAGATAAGTTAAAATGATTTAAATGTATCCTATATGTTAATTAATCACTGAAGATAAGTATGCCCTTTGTATGAAGGATATATGGTATAAGTAAATATTTCAACCATTCAAGCAAATGGTAAAATCTGAGTCAAGAAAATTGGAATGAAATTTGTGCGAGTATGACATTGCCGATAAATATGTATTGAGTGCAGTATTTCATATATTTTTTATATTACTCGTCCTTTAAGATTGAAGAAAAGATAATAACATGTTAAGGACTACTTTAAAATCAGCAAAGTCACCAGCATGAAGCAAAAGGTGTTGTAGTATATGCTCCAAACATATACTTGCGTATATTCCATCAGCAACTTTCTTTGTTTCTTTGTGTATCTGGATTTTAAACCGATTTTATCAATTTTTGGCGTCATATCTCGGCAGCACAGGCGCATTTACCGGCTTTCCTGGATAACGAACAAGTAATGGACCTTTACAGTATTTAAAGTATTACTGAACTGACAGGCTATGCAATTCTTATATTTGGATAATAGTATTTGTATAATAGTACCAAACTCCTCGCAGCGGTTTCTTCCCTTGATCGTTACAGTAATAATGAAGGGGAGATGTGGAGCTTCACTGACTGTACTGGTTAAAACAAAAAAGCGCATTGTTTTGTTGGTGATCTTGTCTGTGAGCAATTGACGTAGCAATGAATAAAAAAGGGCACCAAATGTTTCACAGCAAAATTAATTTAAACAAGAACTGTCGGAGGACAGTAACTCTCGACTATTGAAAAAGTTGTCACAAGTGTGTTTCATTGAATATAATAATGCTTACCAATATGAATACATAAAATTGTCCGAAAAGGTACAAAGGCTTGTTATTAAGATGTTTTATCGAGTTAATCACTGCTTTATTATAATGAATGCATAAAATTGTTCCAAAAATGGCACAAACCCTTCAGTAGTTTTTGAAATACCAGCTTGCACGCAAAAACTTAACCAAGAATTTCTAAGTCGAAAAAAAGGCATTTTTATGCAAAAAAGTAAATCAGAGTTATGGGACTTGTGCAAATCATGTTAGATAATCACAGAGAACAAGTGTGTGGAGTTTAAATCCATTCCCTTCAGTATTTATGGAGATACCAGCTTGCACGCAAAAACTTAACCAAGAATTTCTAAGTCGAAAAAGGGGCGAAATTATGCAAAAAGTAAATAAAAGTTATGGGACTTGTGTCAATTATGTAAGTTAATCACAGAAAACAAGTGTGTGAAATTTCAATCCATTCCCTTCAGTATTTATGGAGATACCAGCTTGCACGCAAAAACTTAACCAAGAATTTCTAAGTCGAAAAAGGGGCATAATTATGAAAAAAAGCAAATCAGAGTTATGGGACTTGTGCCAATCATATAAGATAATCACAGAGAACAAGTGTGTGAAGTTTCAATCCATTCCCTTCAGCAGTTATGGAGATACCAGCTTACATACAAAAACTTAACCACAGGGACGCCGACGCCGACAAATGGGTGACTGCATTAGCTCGATTATTCTACGAATAGTCGAGCTAAAAATGTGCATCACCAATAGATGACCCCTATTAATTTTGCGATAAATGCGCCAAAGGTCAATGTCAAAGCACTGTGTAAAACCATTGTCTGATTTAGCCAAAGAAAATAAAACTTTGTATTACAAAATATTACGCATTAGTATCAATGCCATTTAGACAGCCAATATAGTGGGGTTTTGTTCAAGAAGAGAACTCAAGCCTGCAGTATTTCAAATTTTGCCGTTTGGATGTTCTTTAGGGACATTGTTTTTACTTTTGTTTTATATAACAATTTCCTCATGAACCAATTGTGTATATCACAAAATGACCATGAGATCATCTATAGATATTACCCTAGCGGGATTCTGTAATCTCAACAAAATCATTTTAATCTGACTTATTTTATTATCTATCCAGAGAGAGATATCAAGTTGTGTACAAAATAACAACACAAAAACACATATCACTTCAATATACAATGTTACTAACAAAGTAAATAATTATTAAATATCAACATTTGATTGGGTTTTACGTCGCACCAAACATAGGATAGGTCATATGGCGACGTTCCAGCTCTCCTAGTGGAGGAAGACCTCGGGTGCCCTTCAGTGCATTATTTCATGCACTAACTAGCATCTGAGTAGACCACAGACATTCTGTCAACTAACTAGATAGCTTCCTCACATGCAAAGAGTCCAAAGTCCCTGTCAGGATTCGAACTTACAGCGGTAGGGGGGGTGGGGCAAGTTGTTTGAAGTCAACGATCTTAACAACCACTTGGCCTCGGACGCCCCCTTTTAATATCAACAATTACAATCTAAATACATTCTGCTTGTCCAACCACCATGCAATTGAAATTCTAAATCTATGATAAAAATGCAGAATTATGAATCTATCAACTATATCCTAAAATGTATACACTATAAATTTCTATGGTGCTAAATGTCTTTATTATGGGAGAAAATGTTTTGAACTTTTAGAAATGTATACACATTCATCACTCATATGACAATATAACTTTTTTACAAAGTACATGCATAACATGTCTCGGACTGAATTTTGAGTATCATAATTCTACCCTGTTACTTACAGGATAACATCTATTGCTTATAAAAGTTTAGTTCTGAGCGTAGTACAAAATAGAGATAAAAATCTAATAGAAAGTGTTGTAGGCGCGGTTTGACTGTGCCTGTTCGTTCATAATAGTTGTAATTGCAAGCTACTGGCTTAAAGGCCCATTATGCCTCAGAAATGCTTTTATTTTTATTTCTCATAATCATATTGATTTTGGTGTATTTTTACAGTACCCAAAAAGTTACTCCATGGCCAATAACTGGAGCCATCTTTTTCATCCGTTGCATTTTGACAATAAGTACAGTTATAGAGAATTAGTAATTCGTATGGAAGTCAAAATACGACTTTGTTTACATTTTGCTACTTTTATGACTTATCGCTACTTTTTCAGATGACTAGCATCTAAGATTTCTCCGAAATCATTATTTAAACATTAAAAAAATTAATGTTTTCCTTTTCTAAAGAAGTAAACATTTATTTGTTTCTGAGACATAATGTGCCTTTAAGCAGGATTCAACATTTAAACATGAAAATGGTGAAATTTTGAATTCAGAAATGTCCCCAGATATGTTCTTACAGCGGGCGGTTTGCATACCCTTTTCACACTTTTCACTAAATTAAGTTTTTGTTATTTGAACATTTTCCTAAGTTTATATATAACAATAAGCTTCAATATGTCGATGTTATGTTAAACAGTTTCTACTAACCTACTAGAAATAATGTTACAAAGATAATGAAAATATTGCCACAAATAAGCATGGCAATTTAAAATATATCTTTGCACTTGTGGCAGAAGTGAACAAATTTTCATTCTTAGACTTTACTCAATTTGAATGTTAGTCTATTTTACGAAAAAGTAAAATATACTATGAAAGTGGTCCCTACTGTTGTTAAAACATGGTCACATATTGTATATACATTACACTGATATTGTTAAAATTGTACATTGATAAAAATAAAAGATTTATCATATTATAACTGAAAAGTAAAACATGTTATTTCAGTAATGACTTGTGACATGGGATCTTTTCAAATTAAGTACATCTTTACATTGCATGCTTAAACAAAAGCACTTTATGCTTAAACAAGAAGACTTCATGTCATATATATATAAATATTAAAACAAGAAAACTATATCTCTTCTGCACTTTATGCTAAAACAAGAAAACAACAACTCTGCGCTTTGTGCAAAAACTAATGGGAATGTAAATGTAAGCATGTGAAGTAACAAACATGACTTTGTTTGTTTCACCTTTTGTTCTTATAGCACACAACTTAATGAAGACTGTATTAACATTCATCTCATGACTGACACTGGTAAACAATCAATGGTACATGAAAGAGGCATAATACCAAACATCTAACATATCTGAGTATTTCATAATAATTGCAATTAGAGAATTTTTTTCTAAACACATTTATACTTTAAAAATTCAAACCCACCATACTAAAACTTTTAGCTGAAACGTAACAACACAACAATATATAAGACTACCCCCCCCAGCCCCTCTGGTCCCTTCATAAAATATTGTGTACAATATAAACATCATTCTATTTCTATTACATCTTACATAAACATGTATCTATAATGTATTAATATTATATTTCTATTATATCAATATAAACATCTATATTGACTAGAAGCCGTGGAAGGTCATTATGCAATCCTAATTTGTAAAATAAAATCTTCATGCATCATACATTCATACATCTCAATATCTAGAAAACATGTTTTCTCTACACCGCAAAAAAACATCATCTTACTAACTAAAGTGTATAAAGCCATAGATAACTACATAAAGTATACCAAACTATTATTTGAATTTTGAAAAGATTATCTTTCAAAATAACTGTATGAAAGAGATACATTTGCATATTAGTTTCCCTTAAGAATGAATACCATGTGCATGAAATCATTGCTAAGCAGTTATAGCCCTTTTTTAAAAGAGCAACATACTCTCCTGTTCTGAATATTTTATTCTATTTATGTGCAACAGTATTGTGTGTTAAATAACAGTATATAAATAACACATGGGTTTGTGGGTAACAGTAAAAATATCATCCCGAGGAAAATACTGTTACCCGAGGCGTAGCCGAGGTTAACAGTATTTTTACGAGGGACGATATTTTTACTGTTACTCACAAACCCATGTGTTATTTATTTTATTACCCCGAACAAAAAAACTGTGATGATCTGAAATTGTCAACTAAATCTAACTGTAACAAAAAACCCCAAAGAGTAACAATAACTAAACTGTCCTTACCTTTTAAGTTTTAAGTGTACTTTAGGCCTACTTGAGTAGTTTTCTTTTTCTTTTATTCTTTCAGCAAGTGATGATATCTACAAATCATAAACATACAATAAGCTAGGTTTTATTTAGAAAACAAAACACTAACCCATTTATACGGTTATGATCTGTGAAATCTGATCCTTCTGTTTCCAGAATATTCTTAGCACGGTTTTTGACATAATAACGATGATATCCTATGTCTGTCCACCATATCTGTAACGTTTCACTGATTAAAAAATCCTTTGTTGCATGCTTAAATCGTCTGCATGTTCCAGTTTGACATATATAATTATTTACATTGCAATTACTTCCGTTGAAAACGGATGTTCACTTTTTGACTATTCAACAAAAAGATATTTTATACGCGAAAAGCATACCAGGGTGCAAACAACTAAATTTTATGAGTGTCATAGTTACTCCAGACAAGAAATTGATGTCCTATCGGGTTTAACGTTGAAAATAAGAATGAATCGAGAGAAAAAATGGCGTCCATTTTTATTTCATTTGATTTAGAAAATAGACCACGTGACCAGATTTTATACTGTTAAAAATACTGTTACCTATGTAACAGTACATAATTCTTAGTCACGTGGTACACTTGCATTAACAGTAAAAATAACTCCCAGAGGCCTATGGGAAATTAGCATTACGAAAAAAGTGAGGGGTAATAAAGACAGTTTATTTTACAAATATTTCAAAAATAGATTTAAAGATTATGCATACAACATAATTTTTTTCCATTATTAGACATTACAAAAATATGTCACTAGATATCGCTTCATACCCTTTAACATGTTTAAGAGTAAAATATAAATAGATCAATTAAGATTCTTTCAATATATGAACAAAGTATTACAAACAAAATTTCCAATGATTAAAACATAGGATGCCCTAACTTCTTGCTGCAACTAAAATGGAGAAATAAATACACCCATAAAGTTTAGAATACACTTAAAAAAATTATTCAAAATCTAAAGAATTAATTTGAATTTTTATTACATTACTTTTATTTTTATTAAGGATCTGCAAACTGATAATAAACTGAGAATAAACTTCAGATTTTTTTATGTAATAAGGCACTAAAATCAGTTGTGATATTTGGACATTAATAAGTCTTACATTTTCTTTAAACTAAAAAATGCATTGAATGACATATTAAACCCTATCAGGCACACTAGATTATTTCAATGGTAATAACTTTAAAAAAATAATATGGTTTAAAGATCAGTCAATTTCCTTCACAAATAATTCTCTTTTAGAATTTGGCACCAGTTCACATAGCATTTATGTATTATACCTCATTATCATGTTATTAAATAAATATATAAAGATTACCCTGCTTTGTTTACAACCTGTCACTGCCACTTATTTAATCATTTGAGACAGTTTGTGTTTAGCATTCTTCTTAAACCGTATGATAAGACAAATAATGCTTGGTTTTTTTATAACAAAGCTTTTTGAAAACTTTAAAATTTGACTCAATGAAAAACAAATCTGGAAAAAATTAAATGCTTAAGACAAAGCAGTTTTAACTCCTGGAATTTCTCATTTTCACGTATGAATGCTACCCAACTTCTATCTTAAATAAATAATCACAATACATACAAAATAGTTAAATAAACATCTATTATGCAAACAATACAGAAACTAAAAGTCAGCAAGGAATGTCAACTGTAACACTTGCACATTTTTAATTTTATGTGTTTTTTTTTCTAGCCATCATCAACATATAACGCAACACATACTAATGCTGTAAAAATAGATTAGGTAACAACCTTAAAAATTGCCTTATATATAAAGTACCATTATAGATTGCCTTCAAATTAATACAAATACAACTGTAATCAATACAAAGGTGACCTTAACAAGTTGATGTAGTACAGCTTATGTAACCCAAAACTCAAGAACTGTGGGGGTGTGGAAATGGGATAAGGTTTTAACTTCAGTTTATCCCTGCCCTACCTTGTAAATGCCATAGTTTTGTTTGGGCCCCAAATCATCAGAGGTTATGTCAAACAAAGCAAATATCATTAAGCAAGAAGTTTACCTTATGACTGCCTCTATAGGGGATGTGTATAGGGGAGGGGAAGCTGTGGCCATAAACCATTGGTCCAAAGTTGACGCAAATCTTTATTTAATTTTTAATATTTGTCAAATAGCAAGGAAGTGATTGTAGTAGTTTGATTTGGTCAAAGTAATGCTGGAATGTATTTTATCTTAATGCAGACCTTTCATCCACGCACCACTAGTATACATTTTTATTCCAATCCTTTTTATCATTAAAAGAAAAAAATATCAATATTAGGAGTTCTGAATGTAAAATGAATGATTAAAAATCAGGAATCTTTCCTACACGACTGTTGTATTTAATGAACATTACATCATGTGTATAATAATAACTGACAAATTTAATAAATGAAACTAAGCAACATGTAAAGCATTGTGTCTAGAACAATAATAGTTCCATTATTCATTGGAATATTCTAAATAAGTAATGACATTATGCTGTTCAATTTTTAAATAATCAATATATATTTAGTTATTGTATGGTCCAGCCACAACATATAAGGTCAAGAAACAGCTTGACCTTTTTTATAAAACATTACCTTTATAACAACACATTACTCAAAGTTTAACTTTCAAAATATCAACAAAAACACAATATTATTCAAATTGCACAATTTTTCTTGCAACAGTTGATTTTATACATATTTTATACATTTATTCCAACATCTTATTCATGTAAACAAATAGGACTATTCTGTAATTTTGTGTACTAATTTAGAGAAACTGTTTAATTTAGTTGATATTTTTATATGACATATGGGTAGATATGTATTGCAATTCATGGTATATACATATGTATGGACTGAAATGTATTTGGATATGCAATACAAAATGTATTTGGATATGCAATACAAAATGTATTTGGATATGCAATACAAAATGTATTTGGATATGCAATACAAAATGTATTTGGATACGCAATACAAAATGTATTTGGATACGCAATACAAAATGTATTTGGATATGCAATACAAAATGTTGGGATAACAAAATAATTTAAGTTTAGTCATAAAACCAGTACAAAAAAATATGCATATACACATCATTTTCTGTTAAATAAAATCACCCATTTCCAAGTACCAGACAGAAATAGAAAAATAGTTTCAAATATCTAAAAAGTATCTTAAACTTCAAAATCAGCCTTCATAAATAATAAAAGGAAACATGCTTAAAATTATTTTAAAAAATAATTATTAAATTACTGTAAATTCAGCTAAACAATGGCACTTCAAACAAAACATGGTTGAATGAATTAGATTCGTATGAAAATGAAAATTCATCATTTTTAATTAACTATTTTTTTATTTTATTTATTTGATGAAATGTCTGCTGATAAACTACCTTATACCAAAAATGTATACCTTTATACCAACAATAATTCACTAGATAAATATGATGATATCTGCACATACATTCAACATTTTTGTGATTTTACAAAATATTAACACTGTGTAAGATTTTATAATTTTGTTAACAGAATGCAAAACTTATATGCAACAAGTTTGTTAATAAACAATATAAGTTCATGAAAATATCAATAATTCAGATGCCTGTATCTCATCTTAACTGTATTACCTCCCTCTAACAAATTCAAATACAATGTATATTTTGCATTAATTTTTGACAATTTGTTAAACATCATGATAAGTTGAAAACAACTTTTTCTATATATCATTAAGAATCAAATTTTTTAAGAATGTCCATTTATGTAAATTATGATAATTTTAAATTATTATGTGTCTCTAATAGTGGTTAATTCCTGCTCTTCTTCCAAAAGAACTACCAGTTTTGAAATAACACTTTGCATTCATACTGCTTTTACCTAAAGTGTGTAGGGTTTAAAATGTAACATATCATCTATGTGTGTACTCAAAAGATATTTATTTTACATTTAAAAGAGTTTGTAAAGCAATTAACAATACTTTCAAATATCAAATTTGAGGATAATAAACAAGTTTTAAAATAAAAATCTCTCTAAAACTTTTAACACAAAGACATAATTATTATCAATTATTTTTAAAACTGAACAGTTGAAGCCTTGTATACAAGATGTACATGTAGATTCTACACAAACTGCACTGAACATTTCGTGCCCTGCATACAAAATCCTACTGGAACTGTAATGAAAATGTCATGCCCTGCATACCATATGTAGATCCTACAGAAACTGCACTGAACATTTCATGCCCTGCATACAAGATGCAAATCCTATTGGAACTGAACAGCTGCACTCAATTTCCTCTGAAACCCTTGTGTATTCACCTCCGGAAATAGTTCTTCTAAAATCACATCAAATACTGTGTACCAAAAATGCCTGAAAATAAAATGAACCAACTTACAAGTACTGAATACTAGTATCTCAGAATTAAAGCTTCATTTACAGAAATCTATAATATATTTCACCAAGTGATGGAAGGTTCGTTGAAGAACAAGCATACAACTTGTAAAACAGCACAGTTTATCAATTTTGTCTAGCTATTACTTATCATGGCTTATGCCTTAAATTTTTATGGTGAAACAGCCTATGACTTTCATATTTTGAAAAAAATCTCACACATGAGTAACCAATAGAAAATTAGAAATATTTTACAAAACTTTAAAAACATTCGCTTTTTTTTTTTTGTATTTAACATCACACCAACACAGTATAGGTCATATGGCGACTTTCCAGCTTTACTGGTGGAAGAAGACCTCAAGTGCCCTTCCATGCATTATTTCAGGCACAAGCAAGCACCTTTGTAGAACCACCGATGTTCCTTTAGCTAGCTAGCTTTCTCTCATGAAGAATCTAAAGATAATAGTGTGGCTCGAACCTACAGAGAAGAGAGGCAAGTGGTTTGAAGTCAACTAGGTAAAAACATTCACTTTCTATTCAGATGATATCAATTTTGCCATATGCAGGACTGTTTTTATATATCATATACAATTTGCTTTCAAAGGGACAATAAAAATGTGAACAAGTATGTGTGCAAGTAAACATACAAACATCTGCTCTCACTGTTGATTTAACATGGCCAGGCTTACACTAACGTTTAATAAAATGCATCAAAATTTGATAAATTTAAATTTCATCGACATTGTGATGTCATGATTTGATGACGTCATTAAGCAGAGGGCATGATTTACCTCACAATAATCAGTCTAAATTGTTTATTCTTTCTCTCCCCACAACCCCCCCCCCCCTAAACAAGGCTGATGTATATTTATCTGTTACAATAACCAAACATACAGGAATATATATACCTTAGAATTAATATTTAGCTTCACTGAGACAGCCAAACCCTTGTCTTAAAATATCTGAGAAAAATCTCAAATCTTAAGTTGAGAATTTTAGTGAAAGCCAAACTGAGAAAAATCTCAATCTTAGGTTCTGAGTTGACAAAAATCTCAAATTTGAGCTGAGATTTTGACTTTGAGAACATAAGCGAAAGCCAGGCAAATATGACCAAGTCAGTCATACAATTATAGTTAAACAGAAAAAAAAATGGTTGCTACGGAAATACCTGTTAAGTTTCTCATACTTTAATGACTCTATGACATCTTTCAAAGCCTCGTCAAATTCTTCATGTCCAACAAATATTTGAAGTATACCTGCAATAAATGATATGCTTAACATAGCATACTTGTATACTGTGTAAAAACTTTTAAATAACCTACAAATAAAGTACAAACATTGCATGTAACAGTGGCAAGACTTTCCTTTTCTCAAATGTCGCGGGTAATTATAATTGTTATACAAAAAAAAGCTTTCATTAAAATAGATTCTTATGCTCAGTCTAAATAAATATGAGTTGGAATCAGAAAATCACTGATAAGAATGTATCATCAAATCACATGAAAACTCTGATACAAGTTAAATAACATAATTATCATTTTCATTCATGGAAAAATATATTTGTTTACAACTGGCACGAGCAGTTTGAAGATTATACAACTTCAGTGTTTTGATGACAAAAGCATCAGGTCAGAAGACATCGCAAGTTACTATTGATATACATATGAATAGTTAAGGTACTGTTTTATAATAAGAGTGTACAGTGTGAGGCATAAGACCAACTTATATATCTGTAATCTCTTATCATTCACAGTGTTATTCTTTATCCCTTCCTTGATTACTTAATTCACAGTGTAGCGTAATCTTACTTTGTGTGTTTGTTTACCCTTGCCACTGGTTGGGCATTGTAATCTTATAGAGGTGCTAAAGGGGTACATATGCATATTTTTTAATTGCGCCACCACACTTGGTGATGACGTGCAGAATGTTAACCCAGTTCTAGACTTTAATTTGTATGTAATGTCAGGGTGATCTAAAGTTGGCGCTGGTATTCTTTAAGAACTACATAGTACTGTTGTTCAAAATTTTATGTAACCTTTATTGTTCAATGTATCTAGAAAATATATGAGCTCTATGTAAACATATTTTGCAATGTACTTTTTTTTTTTTGGCAATTCCAGGTTTAATCCAATCTGATTAAAATTAGCTCTAAATAATGCTCAGCTTTTAGATCTAAACCATGACCAAATATGAAATCATTTCTAGTGACCTTTCACACAGCCAATCATCGGTGAGCTTTCATAATTTTGAAAGCGATGTGGTTTCTAATTTTAACCCTGGGATTAAACCAATACTGAATAGGTAATTTTCAAGATTTCAAGAACAAACATGGCGTTGTCCATATAGCCAACTGGCAACAGGTAAACTGGCAAAAAAATCTTGCCCATTAAAAATTTACTCTATTATCTTATGTAAAATTGTTAAAATTACTTTAAACATTTTTTTCCTAATAAAAATCAACAGTTTGTTTAACTACCATGGAGAGCGAAACAGATACGGTTGTCATCAGATCTACATAAAAAAAATAAGTAGATCTGACCTTTAGTCAGATTGAGGCTTAATCAATGAAACAATTCCTCGTACTTATCAATCAGTCAACATTTAATCCTAACGTAAGACTTCCTTTTGCGATTCTCTAGCACTCAAATATCTATAGGTAGATTAGTATATAGGCTAACTGACATCATGTTATACCTGGTAAAAATTCAGCCAGACACCTGGTGGCTTGTTGTTTAAGCTGTTCTTTCTGTAGATCTGTATAATGTCTACTTTCCTCTGTAGACAGTTTTCCATTTGGCCAAATAGTCTCACTAAGTGTCTTGAGGTAGAAAATGTTCATCTCCGTAGAAGTTAAAAAATCTACTTTTTCTTCCAAAAACCTGAAAATATAGAAACATTCCAAGCTATAGTTTGAATATATACATGTATATAGGGTTATTGTATAAGTGTAGTTTATTGAATGAGTTGAAATAAAATCATATTATGTGAGTGAGCCTCTGGCCAGCATAATATTGTTTTATTCAACAAGTTCAATATATTTTGAATTGAATCTACACAAATATAATATTCTATTTATCACAAATATAAAATAAGAATGATAAACTGTTAAAAAAAGTCATATTTCATTGACGCACCTATAACTCAGTACACTATTGCTACCTGTATACATGTCACATATATAACAGTATCATCACTGTACAATATGGCTTCCTGTATACATGTCCCGTATATAACAGTATCAACACTGTACTATATGGCTTCCTGTATACATGTCCCATATATAACAGTATCAACACTGTACAATATGGCTTCCTGTATACATGTCACATATATAACAGTATCAACACTGTACAATATGTCTTCCTGTGTACATGTCGCATATATAACAGTATCAACACTGTACAATATGGCTTCCTGTATACATGTCACATATATAACAGTATCAACACTGTACAATATGTCTTCCTGTGTACATGTCACATATATAACAGTATCAACACTGTACAATATGGCCTCCTGTAAACATGTCACATATATAACAGTATCAACACTGTACAATATGGCTTCCTGTATACATGTCACATACATATATAACAGTATCATCACTGTACACTATGGCTTCCTGTGTACATGTCACATATATAACAGTATCAACACTGTACACTATGGCTTCCTGTGTACATGTCACATATATAACAGTATCAACACCACACAATATAGCTTCCTGTGTACATGTCACATATATAACAGTATCAACACCACACAATATAGCTTCCTGTGTACATGTCACATATATAACAGTATCAACACCACACAATATAGCTTCCTGTGTACATGTCACATATATAACAGTATCATCACTGTACACTATGACTTCCTGTGTACATGTTGCATATATAACAGTATCATCACTGTTTGAACTATGGTTTCCTGTGTACAGGTCACAAATATAATAGTATCATCACTGTACACTTTGGCGTCATGTGTACATATCACATATATAACAGTATCATCACTGTACACTATGGCTACCTGTGTACATGTTGCATATATAACAGTATCATCACTGTACACTATGGCTCCCTGTGTACAGGTCACATATATAACAGTATCATCACTGTACAATATGGCTTCCTGTGTACATGTCACATATATTACAGTATCGACACTGTACACTATGTCTTCCTGTGTACATGTCGCATATATAACAGTATCATCACTGTACAATATGGCTCCCTGTGTACAGGTCACATATATAACAGTATCATCACTGTACAAGATGGCTCCCTGTGTACAGGTCACATATATAACAGTATCATCACTGTACAAGATGGCTCCCTGTGTACAGGTCACATATATAACAGTATCATCACTGTACAATATGGCTCCCTGTGTACAGGTCACATATATAACAGTATCATCACTGTACAAGATGGCTCCCTGTGTACAGGTCACATATATAACAGTATCATCACTGTACAAGATGGCTCCCTGTGTACAGGTCACATATATAACAGTATCATCACTGTACAATATGGCTCCCTGTGTACAGGTCACATATATAACAGTATCATCACTGTACAAGATGGCTCCCTGTGAACAGGTCACATATATAACAGTATCATCACTGTACACTATGGCTACATGTGAATATGTCACATATATAACAGTATCAACACCGTACAATATGGCTACCTGTGTACATGTCACATATATAACAGTATCAACACCGTACAACATAGCTTCCTGTGTACATGTCATATATATAACAGTATCAACACTGTACTCTAAGACTTAATTCAGAACTCCTTATTGTACAATATAATAGATTATAACATTTATTAATTTAATATCCAAAATATAAATTGTTGCAAACCAAACTATGATAAGGGTTGTCATTTTACCTGTTTAAACCTTTCCCTATAAGAACACTAGCTGCCTGTTTCACATTTTCTCTACACATCCAGTGGTCTTGTCGCTGTAGAACTTCTGTGAGAATACCTAATACTGCATCACTGAGGGGTGTCTCTAACTCATTCAAGTGACTTAAAGCTGAAACAAGTTAACAAAATACGACGTATAAGATACATAGAGGATATTGAATGAGTGTAAGTTCAATACTGAATTTATTGCACAAGTTGAATAAAATTATATTATGCGAGCCTCTGGCGAGCATATTTTTTTATTCAACGAGTGCAATATATTCAGTAATGAACTTACACGAATTTGATATTCTATTTATCACATACCCAAAATAAAGATCGTTTAAAGTGATATAAGAGTCATTTTTTAACATTAACTTTAACATTTAGTGCTTTTTTACACTATGTTTGTATAACGCTAATGACGTCATGTCAACATATTATATGCATGGCCGTGCAATACCATATTTATGTAGTCGTAAAATCGGCATGGGTGTGTGATAAATATAGTTATTCTATCACCATGACAAAGATTTTGTTTTGCTTAAGTTGTCTTCAAGTGATCTCCCCTTTTCCAGAATTTCCTTTTTTTCTATGTACTGTAACCAACAAATATTTTATCTAATATTCATCTTAGTTTTTATGACAAATCCAACAGACACAAAAGAAATAAGTTGGAATTAACTGAAACTTTTTAAGACAACCTTTTGCTGTTTTTTTTTTTTTTTTTTTTTTTTTTTTTTTAAAATAATGATACAAATTTATCAAAGACCTGTCATATACTATTTAGTAGGTGAGATTACTCACCAAACATCAAAGCTCTGGTAATAAGTAATATATGTGATAAGTTTTAAAAATTTCAATGCTCAAGTCTATTTTCAGATCTTGTGACCTTGTTCTAAAAAGATCTTCTTTAAAAATTTCATTTTCAAAATCTATTTTTAACCCTTCTGACTTAGATTTCTAGAATACTCCAGCCATATGTTATGAAGTTTCAATCTGTTTATAATCTAGGACAGTTCTATCAACCTTGCCCAAAGTAGATCAGATGATATTCCATTTGAAACAATTGTAAATGATAAATAACAATCAGTGATCACATAAATTGTATGATGACAGCATATTTAGCAGTTATATAGAGGGGTGATTGACCAGTTGGTTCCCGTATATGTCACAGCTACATGTACTTTGTAGCATGTTTTAACTACTGAAAAGCAGAGGACACAAAAATCATTAACAGCCAAAAACGCTTTTTTTATTCAAGGGCCATAACTCAGTCACCTTAATTCAGCTTACAGATAAAACAAAGGAATACCTACCACTAGAGTGAGGGGTATTTTTAGCTGAATGTGCAACATGACTAGTAGCATCTATTTTATGTGGAGAGTGGGTCATGTGACTCGAGTTGTTTCCCTGCTCATCTTGCCATGTAATCACACTGGTTCCTGGTTGATATGAAAAAGAAGGAAATAATAGTTATATACATATGATATTAACATCATTTAGTGTTAATAATATGAAATTCTACCTTTATTCTGCTTAATTGGGGACAAGCTTCCATTTTTAGGATAATCAAAATTAGGGGTGTGGATCGTCCGGTAAGTGACGATCCGATCTGATCCACAATTCAGCACATGCGATTCACAAATCGAACCACGAATCTTTTGGTTATCAAGACACCCATAAAAACATGAACATTAGTTTTGAAAACATGTTAATTTTTCTTAAAACAATACTAAACATTAATTTAATTATTCATTAAACATATTATATGCAATGCAAATATAAACTAGGTTGAAAAAGAGTCGCCCCAATATAAAATTCCACCAGCAAAATTTACTTTCAATGAAAATGAGGAAAAAGCAGTTTGTAAAACATGCCATGGCAAATTGACTTATATAGAGGTGGTACAACAAACTTGTCTAATCACATGAAAAGACAAGTATTTCCAAAAATTGGAAGTAAATTTTGCTGGTGGGATTTTTATATTGGTGCGACTCTTTTTCAGCCAATACATGTACTATAATGTCACACTGACGTATTAACTTGCGTTTTTCCTAAAAATAAAACAGTCTTCAATACATGTCACTTCATTATAGATCTATACATAGCAACTAAAAATATCTATTTATTTTCATTTAAAAACAAGTGCTCAATAAAGATAAAGTGATTCCTTTTTCGAAACTAATGACTTCCTAGCTTAGCATCATGGTGCATGTTTGTTTACTTCCTGTCTTTAAAGAGCAAATTGTATTTAGGTAATCGTTGCATAATTCATACGCAAATTGATTTTTTTTTACATTTAAAGTGTAAAAAACAGCGAATGTATAATAAACAAATAAAATTACAATCCACGATCTCTGGACTGACGAATATTCGTACTCGATTTTTCATTTTGATTCGTGATTATCCGAGTACTTTTGTTAGTAATACACAATATAAATGTAAGGCTGGTAATTTGAAGTCAACAACCTTAAAAAGTTGTATAGGGGCTCAACTTTTTGAGAAGACAAGGATTTAACACAGGTGACACTGTGACCTTAACCTGTCCTTTGTGGCATAACCTCAAAATCAAAAGCATTTGCCATTGATTATATTCTTAAAAAGTTCTATTAGCCTACTAGGCTTATTTCCCCCTATGTTATTAACCAAACTTATCCTAGTTCTCACAATATAATACAAACCTAGGGTTGTATCCAAGCCACCTGTTTCATCTTGTAGAGTATTTGATTCTTGTTCAATAAATTTCTCAAACACATTTTCAACCTTATGTGTGGACATCTGTAATATAAAATTATATTTCAATGTTCATAGAAAGTGAAATACAAAACTATATTTCACTGTTTCATATATAGTAGAGACCTGCAAACTCAGTTCTCGACTTTTCCATTCAAGGGCCATAACTCACCCAAAAATCATTCAACCAGAACTTGGGATATCCAAGCACTCCTGTGTAGAATCATTCAAACTGCATAAGTGGTATCAAAAAAGAAAAATCATTAAAGGGCCATAACTCTGACAAAATTATTGAATAGTTTAGGCAATACAGTTTAGGAGAAGAAAATGTTTAAAATATGTTTACTAAATAAGTCTACATAAACAAAGTGACCAAAAGTGGGGCATTCTTTTATCTGAGGGTCATGATCTGCCATAAACATGTATCTAAGTTCTGGATATTGTTACACATGTATTCCAAAAATAATTTGAAATGTGTTTTCTTATACATGTACAAGACTTAATAATGATGCAAATAAATTCCTTGAACTACGTGTGTATAAATTTTATTTATGCATTTTGTTTTTTATGGCATATTTCTTGAGACAAATATCATTACTTCAAAAAGACAGTCAACAGTAACACCGCTATGATGACTTTATTCTTGAATTACTTTTTACTGCACAGCTTGCGCATGGTCATTGAACGTCTGACATCATCCTATTTACGAGTGCTTTTTCTTTTCCCCCCTTCTTTAAAAAAACTTGCTAGTTTTTTTTTTTTAACTTGTTATCAATAACATAACATAATTACAACTTTGTTATATAAGTTGCTGATAGGATATATAGGAGAATTTAGCCTTGCTGACATAATTATAACCCTCCAATAGCGCCTTGGGTAATATTTATCTTATTCAGGTTATATATATGCTCACGTTTACCCCGTCAAAAACTTGTAATATAAAATAAGCCTCATTATTGCTGTAATGTTTTGTCTTTTAGAATGAGTCATCATCATAACAATTATATTTCTTTGTGACTGACATGAATATCCTGGTACCTTGTTAATATCTTCTTCATAATCCAGATCTATATCATCAGTGTCCTCTGTAGGCTTGTCACCTGGGGTATCATCCTTCTCATCACGCTGATTTATAGGGGGGATAATCCTTGGTAACTGTTGAGGTAGACTTGGCAGGCCTTCGACTATCTTGTCAAACACTCCAGACATTGTCTTCACTAAACGCTGAAAATAAAATCCACTCACTTTCATTATTTTATGTTTTAATTTGGTGTTTGCCTCTAAGTCACACAGACAATGTATTTATCATTATCAAATAAACCATGGTGCAGAAGTGTTATAAAGCCATTTAATATAAAGGATATTACACAAGTGTAACAACACTTTGACGTGACGTCATTTGCGCTATATAGAAACATAGCGTTAAAGCACGCTAATGTTAGCTTTACACTATGGGCGCGTCATTGAAAAATTACTAATTTTAACAGTTTACTGTACACATATGTGATAAATAGAATATTATATTCATGTAGATTCAATACTAAATTTATTGAACGAGTTAAATAAAACAGTATTATGCTCGCCAGAGGCTCATATAATATGATTTTATTCAACTCGTTCAATAAATTTAGTATTAAACTATACTCATTCAATATCCTCTTTTTATTATGATCATGTGACTATTTAGTATTTGATAAAACATATTATACATCTATAACCAGGAGTGTAGCTAGAGCTTGAAGATTTATACGCAAAGTGAGGCACGAAGTGCCGAGAGGGGAAGCGTGCGGGAGGGGGTGTCCCCCACCCGCTGGTGGGTTTTTGGGGGGTCTCCCCCGGAAAATTTTGAAAAATTAGATGTCAATTGGCGGGCTGTGGCATGTCTTGAAGCACCTTTTGCACGTAAAGCATGAAGCATTTTCAAGTCATTTTTTCCCCATAAATTGATAAACATATAGCTGCTCGTTTTACTTTTTAACTTATTTCATTATAACTTCGAACAGATTTGTGAAGAAAAAAGGCAGTGTACGCCTTGTAGTTTTCTTATTTTACACGTGCATATAAACATACACAAAAATTTTCCATGTGAAAGTTGATTAAGGATGCAAATCATGAAATTGGTTTATGTATGACTAACCGTTCAATTGTAAAAAACATTTAACCAGATAACAAGTTTCTTTAGCATTTCTCATCAAATCAGTTTGGTAAGAATGGCTTTTCTCTTAAGCCTTCAGTCTTATTTATCCAAGTGTATGTATTATTTCCAAATAACAAGAAAAAATATACTCTGAGAACACTTCTATTCCATCGTAAGAAAGTAGGGAAATAACTAGATACAACGAGATATTAAATGGTCTAATGATCATTGAAGCTGTTTCGACCACTCCATAAGTCTCCTCAGGCGGTGATGAAATAGTAACAGTCTTTATTACTCATAGATATATTTTGTTGCCCACAAAGAATTATGGCCTCAATGATGGCTGCTAACGCCTCCCTGTTCTTTTGTACTTTCTGCCCTTAGGCCGTTGATCCGAACTCGACCACATTTTGCTCTTCCTTCCAGATGCGTACAAAGTGGTCGGCTCTTGTGATGGAATTCATGTGTTCTTTTGAGTGAGTGTGCCCATCAACGACTTTTCTTGCGTTGCTCAAATCAATCAACGGACGAGCAACAATCACATTTTCAGCCGCATTAAAGGCAAAACATGGGGCACAAAATACCCCATCAAATAAAGGGATGTACTATAATGAGATTGGTGCTTCTCTTGCTCAAACACAAAGTTCGGCAATCGCCTACTTGTTGCCTTTTTTCGAGTTCTCTGAGAGGTGCAATCCAACCTGCATGTGGCTCGAACCGTTCGGTGAGAACAACTTTTTTTTTAGAATCTGGCTTTCTTAGTTGGCTTCTGATATCAATACTTCCGATATCCAGGAATCGTGCTCCCAGGGAGCTCCTAGCGGTTCTCGAGGGGAGAAGAAGCAGGGGGAGACAGTAAACAGAAATGAAGATCTAAATCTATAGAGATAAAATCATTAAAATTTAGATTTTCTCAACTTTTTTTTTTACCTTCGGATTTCTTTATACCCAATTGCAAAGTGCAATTTGAAATTATGTATTTCAAAGTGAATACATATTTTCTTTTTATTAATTAATTAATTACATAATAAATACTAAAATAGCCATACTTAAAATTTATTGAATAGGTTGCTCGCAAAATTTCTTATTTTAGTGGTCCATATTTTATAAAGTTGTTCATATTTTATAAAGTGGCCAATTGAATTTTAGCATATTGTGCATATTCATAGATTTTATATCCTAGGCATATGATACATGTACATTATTGCACTTGTCACTGAATCTAAATGTTAGTATTATGCATATGTACCTCTGATTACAAGTGAAAATTTATTTGGTTTATATACTTCTTGTAAAACAAAGCCCATGTCAAGCAAACATTATTATAGAAATATGTTATATGACATTTAAATATTATTATAGAAATATGTTATATGACTTTTAAATAATATTATAGAAATATGTCTTCTGATGTTTAAATAGTATTATCAAAATATGTTATATAATGTTTAAAAATTATAACAGTACGCCAACGTTTTTCTGCCAATGAAATCGCTCTATTTTGTTTAAATTTTGCCAAAATATTTACCATACAGTGCTGTAACTCAACTGTATTTATTAAATTTTTATGTTACATGAGCGGATTTAATGGTCTCTGCCTATTTACATAGGGCTAATTGTAAGTCGGTTATTATAAGGTTTATATACAGTGTTTTAAGAAACTAATTTTCTCGCTTTACTTTGTTCACTCGAAAATTTATTTCTTAAAACTCTGTAAATAACATATAAGCTATACTTATGAAAATTATAAAGTCTATTGCTATAGGGTCATTCATTTAGTAATTACAACTTTAGGATTCAAGTGTAATGAAGGCATGTTAATTTATGTTCAATTTATCAAATTCATTGAATCTTATTAGATCAGGCAAGCGTTTCACTACAGGTTCTAAGTTTTATGTAAATTTGGACTCAAATATGCACCATTTTAACATTACTAAGGGCCATAACTCAAATATGCAATATCAGATTTTAATTTTTTATAAGCATCATTTTTCTTACATAGCCGAAATTTTATCTTGCATGGGGAGTGCTAAATGAGTCGCGTGCCATACAGCAAAGTCATTTTAGAGCATTTTATCAATGAACTGCTTAGGATGACCTCATTTCGCCGTTCTTATTTAAGTAGTTATTTGTAAATTCATAAGCTATAGTAAGAAAATAGTTATGGATGAAATGACATTTATTTCCATGAACAAATATCTACAAACCATTATTAAACCATTATAATCATAAATATGAAATATGGCAGAATATGCCAGAAAAAATATATGACATATGTTTGCAGATCATATCTGAATATCTGTCCCTCGGGAACCTGCCCAATGAGTGGGTCCCCGAGGGACAGATATTCCGGTCCGAACCACAACATATGACAGATATTATTATTCTTTTTACAATGAACACTCATGCTAATATTCATTACAATCCATGAAAATTGGGCAAAATCTTACATGTAGGTATGGATGTGATGGAAAAAAAGACAGACAGACGGATCATCAGGGAATAGAATAATTGAACTTGCATAAATCACATGTGTCAAACCTGATCTATTCTAGGTCCGGTATTCTCAGGAACTTTTCTAACAAATGCTATATGGCCATCCCCGCAGTAGCCAAGAAACTGTTTTAATTCCTCTCCATTACATATATCTTCTTTTCCAACCAGTGACTGAAAACAAATAAAGTAAGCTCTTTGATTTTGGAAAGAATTACATTATTACTTGCCCCTCACTGCTGTGGGTTGGAATCCCGACAGGGACTTTGGTGGATTCTTTCATGTGATAAAGCTTTCCAGCTAGGTTACGGAATGTCAGTGGTTCTACTCAGGTGCCTGTTTGTGCCTGAAATAATGCATGGAAGGGCACCTGAGGTCTTCCTCCACCAGTAAAGCTGGAATGTCGCGATATGACCTATACTGTGTCGATTTGACGACGTAAAACCCAAAACAAACAAAAACATTATTACTGATAAAATTGCTGATGTGGGAAAGTTATAAAAAACTAGTATAAGTCTGAATTTTTGGGAAACTGCATGAATTTATTCTATTGGGAATAGGCCTACAATTTCCTACAATTTATAGGCCTCTGTTATAAAATGGGGGAAAAAAACCTGCATTAGAAAATGGATAAGTAGACTGAATATACTGTCTGATTTTATGTGGCAGACTATCACACAATGATTGTATTCATCAAGCCTTTCACTGTATTGATTTTATACACTGAACTTGCCTAGTAAACTCTATTATTCATTAAAGCAGCAATCTGATTAAAATCTATGTGACTTCTATATACATTACTTCTATCATCTAAATGTAATCATGTAAAAGCCTATTTTATGTCGACCATTCAAGCATGAGACGTGCAAGCAACATATCAAATTACAGGAATATAACAATGCTCATGACTTTTGTGCACTTATTAAACAACAAAACATAAAATTCAGTATATAATGTTTGGTATATATTTTTTGAGCTTGATTGCAGAACAAGTTCTTTGAACTTATATTTTAATAATTACTTTTGAGTCCGCTTCCTGGAACCAGCCAGTACTGGTGCCAAATGAAGAAACATGGTTGTGACCCAATTAGGGCTTGAACACACGATACTTGCATATTATAATTTTTAGCAACTTGTCCAATATATTCAGTATTGAACTTACACTCATTCAATATCCTCTATTTATTCAAATACTTGCCCCTCACCACTGTGGGTTCGAATCCCAACAGGGACTTTGGGTTCTTTCATGTGAGGAAGCTATCCAGTTAATTTACAGAATGTCAGTGGCTATTCTCAGGTTCGTGCCTGAGATAATGCACGGATGGGCACCTGAGGTATTCCTCCACCAGTAAAGTTGGAAGGTAGCCAAATGACCTATACTGTGTCGGTGTGACGTAAAACCCAATCAAACAAACAAACAATTTATTCAAGTGCTGACAAAAAGGCCTTCAATTCCTACAAGGGGTCAGTCAAGAACAGAAAGAAATAAACTTACAGTCAAGAAAGTTTCTAACAATTCTTTGCGGCTATCTACAGTATCCTTCCCCATGTTTCCAAATGGCAAAGACGGGAGAATTTTCTTCGGTCCCTTCACATCTAAAAAATATATCAAACTGTGTGACGTAATTATATATCAAATATTTAAAGAGTCTTCAAGCAAATTTTTAAAATTGTAAAAATAAATTTTAAAATTCCAAGATATTTCATTGATAATTTCACAATTCCTACAAAATTTACCATGATGGTGTTATTTTTCTATTACATTTCACCTACATGTGCAATTAATATTAAGATATTAGTAAAAAATACATGTGTATGTAAAATGTAACATACCCCCCCCCCCTTTCTCCCAGAAAAATAGTACCGGTCCTGACAACCACACATAAAATTTCTTTATCTATGTAATTTAATAACCAAATTACTTATATAATTATTTACTAGGTACATGTAAATCATTAACCCTTTAATTATGTATATCATGGAAATGAATATTTCACAAAAAAAACCATCTAAAAATGAAACAATATACACACAAAAAATAAATTCTCTGTTCTAAAATCAATAAGTAAAAGCAAACAATAATGTTAAGGTGTTTTCGGGAGTTTTCATATAGACATTATAATCGGCAAAATTAAAACGAGAACGGTGACCCAAATTTTTTTTTCACTTAAAATGTTTCTGTTATCATATTCTAACAGTTAACATGCCAAGTTAAAAGAAATTCTATTAAACAGTTTTAATTTTGCCTATATGTCTTTATGAAAAGTCCCTCAAACGTCTTCAAGTTATAATAATACAAGTTATAATACATGTACCTGTAACCTATCATGCTATTATAAATGTACATATGTAACAGGCAAAGATTTTATTTTATTGTATAATACCTTTCATGCTTTTCTTATAGACTGGATTATCTTCAAGCCTTGACTGTAGATTTATAAACTCTTTGAATCTTCTCTTTACAGTACCAGACTTATATACCAATTCTCCAACATCAGACTGGTACAGGGCCTCATACTGAAATAAATTATATTAGACTGGTACAAGGCCTCATACTGAAATAAATTATATATCAGAGTGATACAGGGCCTCATACTCAAACAAATTATATCAGACTGGTACAGGCCTCATACTGAAATAATTATATATCAGAGTGATACAGGGCCTCATACTCAAACAAATTATATCAGACTGGTACAGGCCTCATACTGAAATAATTATATATCAGAGTGATACAGGGCCTCATATTGAAATAAATTATATATCAGACTGATACAGGGCCTCGTACTGAAATAAATAATATATCAGACTGATACAGGGCCTCATACTGAAATAATTATATATCAGAGTGATACAGGGCCTCATACTCAAACAAATTATATTAGACTGATACAGGGCCTTATACTGAAATAAATTATATCAGACTGGTACAGGGCCTCATATTGATATAAATTATGTATCAGACTGGTAAAGGGCCTCATACTGAAATAAATTATATCAGACTGATACAGGGCCTCATACTGAAATAAATTATATCAGACTGATACAGGGCCTCATACTGAAATAAATTATATCAGACTGATACAGGCCTCATACTGAAATAAATTATATCAGAGTGATACAGGGCCTCATATTGAAATAAATTATATATCAGACTGATACAGGGCCTCGTACTGAAATAAATTATATATCAGACTGATACAGGGCCTCATACTGAAATAAATTATATATCAGACTGATACAGGGCCTCGTACTGAAATAAATTATATATCAGACTGATACAGGGCCTCATACTGAAATAAATTATATATCAGACTGATACAAGGCCTCGTACTGAAATAAATTATATATCAGACTGATACAGGGCCTCATACTGAAATAAATTATATCAGACTGGTACAGGGCCTCATACTGAAATAAATTATATCAGACTGATAGAGGGCCTCATACTGAAATAAATTATATATCAGACTGATACAGGGCCTCGTACTGAAATAAATTATATCAGACTGGTACAGGGCCTCATACTGAAATAAATTATATCAGACTGGTACAGGGCCTCATACTGAAATAAATTATATCAGACTGATACAGGGCCTCATACTGAAATAAATTATATATCAGACTGATACAGGGCCTCGTACTGAAATAAATTATATCAGACTGGTACAGGGCCTCATACTGAAATGAATTATATCAGACTGATAGAGGGCCTCATACTGAAATAAATTATATATCAGACTGATACAGGGCCTCGTACTGAAATAAATTATATCAGACTGGTACAGGGCCTCATACTGAAATAAATTATATCAGACTGGTACAGGGCCTCATACTGAAACAAATTATATCAGACTGGTACAGGGCCTCATATTGAAATAAATTATGTATCAGACTGGTACAGGGCCTCATACTGAAACAAATTATATATCAGACTGATACAGGGCCTCATACTGAAATAAATTATATTAGACTGATACAGGGCCTCATACTGAAATAAATTATATTAGACTGGTACAGGGCCTTATACTGAAATAAATTATATTTGACTGGTACAGGGACTCATACTGAAATGAATTATTTTAGACTGGTACAGGGACTCAAACTGAAATAAATTATATTAGACTGATACAGGGCCTCATACTGAAATAAATTATATATCAGACTGATACAGGGCCTCATACTGAAATAAATTATATATCAGACTGATACAGGGCCTCATACTGAAATAAATTATATCAGACTGGTACAGGGCCTCATACTGAAATAAATTATATCAGACTGATACAGGGCCTCGTACTGAAATAAATTATATCAGACTGGTACAGGGCCTCATACTGAAATAAATTATATCAGACTGGTACAGGGCCTCATATTGAAATAAATTATATATCAGACTGATACAGGGCCTCGTACTGAAATAAATTATATCAGACTGGTACAGGGCCTCATACTGAAATAAATTATATCAGACTTGTACAGGGCCTCATATTATATATCAGACTGATACAGGGCCTCATACTGAAATAAATTATATTTGACTGGTACAGGGACTCATACTGAAATGAATTATTTTAGACTGGTACAGGGACTCAAACTGAAATAAATTATATTAGACTGATACAGGGCCTCATACTGAAATAAATTATATCAGACTTGTACAGGGCCTCATATTATATATCAGACTGATACAGGGCCTCATACTGAAATAAATTATATCAGACTGATACAGGGCCTCATACTGAAATGAATTATATCAGACTGATACAGGGCCTCATACTGAAATAAATTATATTAGACTGATACAGGGCCTTATACAGAAATAAATTATATTAGACTGGTACAGGGCCTCATACTAAAATGAATTATATTAGACTGACACAGGGCCGATGTTGAAAATGATTTTTTTTTACTACCCTGAAAGGTTTAAATTGATTATGAAGCTATCTATTAAACAGATTTATTTGAACTTTGGCAGGATTGTTGAAGTTATCATTATTCTGTCATGAAATTTAAACTTTTAGTTTTGTCTAGAAAAGTGTGTTTGTTTTTCTTTTTTTAAATTAAAATTTTGAATCTGTCTCCCAAATAATTGACAGCTACACAATTGGCATGAAGCAAATGGAATCATAGCTACTAAATGACTCACTGGCTCAAGGTAGAGAATTGGTGTATTATTTCCTCAAACATTTTGTGAGCTATGCTACAGATACGATATCATTTGTCTAAATAATATTTTCTTTTTGCTAAACTTCTTGTTTCTTCTTCTGTATGAATGTTTATTACCCTTCCAGATTTTCCCCCCTTTTTGATTGGATATAATTTGAACCGCCAATAGAAATTGATATTACCAAGCCTGACAGGTAATATATACATCAAATATTCCCTTTGGGTACCCCACGTTGTAAGAATATGCACTGTGACGATGCGCGTATGGTTCAATGTTGCGCTCCGGTGACGTCATTTTGCGATGAAGGGGATCATCTTATTTCGACGTTTAATTTCAAACAGCATTGATTTATTTTTAAATCATCTTACTCCACAGGGGAAGGGTAATAAAATTATTGTTTTAAATTTTGGAGTGACATATGTGGATATGGGCTCGGATGATATAAAATCTTGGCAGGTAATATATTTACATAAATTACTCCAAAACCAAAATAACATATTATATATATATACAGGTATATATATATCCAGAGACACATGGTTCAGGTCCCGCCTGTGGTACTCGATTTTTCTGTGTATAATTTCCTGTTAATGACTTTCTTTCTTTCATTTATATTCATTCATAGGCAGTAGTGCCCTTATAAAATTAATTAATGTTATTTATATGTATAATAAGAAAAAACTGTGTATGTGACTGAGTCAGCCTACTGCTATAATAATACAGCTCAGCCCTCAAAACATCACAATAAAGTTAAAAATAACTTAAATACATAAGGTCAATTAGCATGAAGAAAAGGCAGCGGCCGCTGTGGTGTAGTGGTTAACATATTGGACCGGCAATCCAGAGACCACTGGTTCAAGTTCCGGCTGAGGCCTGCAGATTTTTCGCGTGATTTTTCTATAAATATAGAATTATAGCTCAAGATATATTTATAAACATATGTCTGACTTTTTTCAAAGATGCCAAAGGATTTTTTTAAAAATATTATAAATAAGATCACCTCACCTCAACATTGTACAATGTGTATTCACCAAAGCTGCCAACCTCCTTCGCCTTTTCTGTAGATGTTATTCTGACGTCCTGAAATACAGATGGCCTTTGTACTGGCCATTGCATGTCATCTGACACTGGGGTTAAATCACCTTGTGAATGAGATCTTTTAATGTCATTTTTACTCTTATTTTTCATATCTGATGATACTGCTGATTCTAGAGTAGGAGACAAACTTTTAAAACTTGGCCTCTTAAACGGGAAAGATGGAAAAAGGGGAATTTTTAATGATGGGAATATGTTAGATGATGATTTATTGTCTAAGCCACTGGGAGATTCTAGGACATTGTCATTAACAGGTAGTTCTGAAGATGATGTACTGTCTTTTTTGCTAAGGTTAGAACCTTTGAGAGAACTAGAATTTTCTGGTTTCAAAGCAGAATTTTCATCTTTCTGAATCAAAGATGGTTCATGCAATTCATTAGGGATAGACTGTTGCATGTCCACATCACTTTCATGTTTTTCACTGGAGGCAAAAGTAGCACTATCCTTTGATGAAGTACTGGATACAGAATTGAAAGACTGTAAGGAAAGACGTTCTGGGTCCTCACTAATGTCAAAGAAAACTGGAGTTCTACCAAGAGAGCATGAATGTGGTCTTGGTGGGATACGGTCTTTGTCAGCTGAACAAAGTCTGTTACATTCATTGCACAATCCCTCTGAAACCGAATGAAGCTCAATGTCCTCCTTCCATTTTACACTAAAAGAATCATCTTTAACTTTATCACTTGTTCCATCGTCTTGCTTATCTGATATAACATCAGGGATGTGTTCAGACTCAGCAATAGAATTTGAGACTATTCTTTGACTTAAAATTGATTGCACTTTCTTGGTTTCACTTTCTGAAACAGTAATTAAAGGAATACTTTCTATGCTTGCACAAATCTCCTCGTCTGAAGTAATTTTTATTATTCTTTCATGAAGGAATGTTGTATCACTTAAAAGATCCATCACCTTTTGAAGCACATTGCAAGTTAATATCTCTTTCAAGGCACAAAAAAGTGCTTTGGAATCATGCATATCTTCTCTCAACAAATGAACCAACAACATTTCAATTATTGATTTCTGATAAGCATGCTCTGCTTCAGCACTTTTCCCCGGGGCAAAAATGAAATTCTTTTTTATACCCCATAGCTTTTCTTCCACATTTTTAAATAAAACTAAAATTTTTTTGAAGGGGGAAAATAAACCGATACTACCAAAACAGTGTTAAAATTTTTTCACAAAAACTTCTTCGCCCCCCGGGCTTTTTTTTTGGGCACCTTAAAGCATAACCTCTGCCTCTTTAACAAACGCACAATATTTTTAAAATTTAAAAAACAATATAAATTTTTTCAAAAAAACTGTTTTTTATTTGCCCCAAATTTAAAAACCTATTTTTTTAAAAAAATTAACGGGAAATTGGCAAAATATATTTATTTTTTTTCAGTAAAATGTTTTCTCTTTTACTAAAAAAAAATTTTTTGTCCCCAAATTTCAAATAAAACCCCTTTTTAAAATAAAAACAATTATTTTTTGTATTTGAAAAAAAATTTTCCCACGGTCGAAAATTCTTTACCCTTTCGAGATAAAAATTTCCAATGGGGGTTTTTGGTAGGGCATTTTTAATCCTTTTTTTCCCTCAATAAAATCTTTAAAATTCACATTTTTTAAAACCCTCTTTTTTCGTTTTAATAAATTTTTTGTGCTTTTCCTCATTGTTATTTCTTTCAGATTTTTGTTAAAAATTTTTTAAAAAAATAACTTTTTTTTAAGAAAAAATACAGGATAAATTTTGATGGGGAAATTTTTGTTTTGCCCCTTTAAAATATATTTGGGAAAAACTGTAAAAAGAGGGGGAAATTAAAATTTTACAGTGCCCTTTGATTTACACGAAAAAAAACCAAAAAACTTCTTGTTAAGCTTAGAATAACGCCCACAAAAATCGAACAAATAATAACTTTCTGAAACTGCGTGAATTTTCTGTGGTGTGCAAACACATCTTTAAGAAGATGAAATAAATTTAAAACCATTTTCAGTTAAAATCATTCTACAAATCCGTCTAAAACACTAAAAATCTGAAATATTCGCTATTTCCTAATTTATTTTTTTCCAGCATCCGCCATTTTGAATTTAGTCTGATCATGTGACTTGCCCTTCAAAATGAAAGACTATTCGTTCTCAATATTATTCGAATCAATTCATGAGTGTAGGAAATTGTTATTAAACATGATATATGCATGCATATATAACAGTCCAATTCATGATATTTCTTTGAAAAAACATTAATATGACAATAATTTCTTCCCAGCTTTAATCAATATAATTAATTTGAATAAATAAGTTAGTATTAAGATTTTATTTGCTTCCAAGCGGTACCATTAAAATACGCAACGGAGATTTTTTGGCGCAACGGACGCAACGGGCGCAACGGAGTGCAACATTTAAAATGTGGCGATAAGATACGATTAGCAATGCATTTTTTAAAATTAATATCAGTATGTGTTGAATAAAATAATATTTTGAATTTATAGAAATCATATAAAAACAATATTTTCTATATTATGACGCGACGGAGATTTATTTTTTTCAAAACTAGCAAACAAAGTACTTTTTATTGAATATCCAATAGTATATGCTAAATAAGTCATAAGTTGAAATTACAGAATCAACTTTTAAGTCTTTTCGAAGAAAAAAGGGGAATATAGAAATGGGCTCCGTCCGTCTGTCCGTCACACTTTCGTGTCCGGTCCATAACTTTGTCATTTATCAAAGGAATTTGTTTGAAATAATTGGCACAAATGTTTGGTTATGATAAGACGATTGTGACATTGCTAACAACGCAGACCCCTATCTTCCAGGGTCAATGGTCGCAACTTGCTCATTCAAGTGTCAACATTGTCTATTTGGGGTTATATGTCGTGTTCCAGGTCTCCTAAACTTTTCGTAATCTTTGAAGGATTTTTGTAAATACTTGCCACAATTGTTCACAACCAATGAGACGATGTGTCATGCGCAACAATTCGGTCACTTACCTCCAAGGTCAAGGTCATTTGGAGGTAAAGTTAAAAAAAATCTTTTTATTTGGGGATATATTTTTGACCTGCCCCTAACTTTTTTCATAATCAAAAAAATTTTGAAAAAATTTTGGCACAAAAATACACTAAAAAGGGGAATTGTATCCCGCAAACACCTGCCCCCAAACCCCAAAAGGTCAAGGTCACAATTAAGGAAAAAAAATTTTAAACAAAATTTTTTTTAAAATTAGGGTTTATATTGTGTCAATCTAGAATTGATTCATATTTAAAAAGGGATTTTAAAATTAAATTTTGGCCAAAAGAAAAATAAAAATTTGGAACTTTTTAAAAACACCTGCCCCCCTTTACCCCCAAGGCCCAAGGTCACCAATTAGGGGTTTAAAAGGGTTTAAAAAAGAGTCTGTTATTTTAGTATTTTAGTGTCCCGTCCAAAAAATTTCTTAAATTAGATAAAAGGGATAGTCCCCAATAAATAAAAATGAAAATTTTATGCGTAACACCCGGGGTTCCCTCCCTTTCCAAGGTAAAGGGTCACACTAAAAGGTAAAAAGTTTACATATTTCCTGTTAAAAGGGGTATATTTTTGTTCCCCGGGTTCAATAACTTTTTTATAGATAAAAGGGGTTTTAAAAAAAAACCCAATGCCAAACAATCAAAATAATACATAAAATTTAAAAAAATTGGGGCCCATGTAGTGTAATTTAAAATTTTAAATTTTGATTGTTGTTTTTTCCATTTTTTTCGCGTGTGCCCTTTAACCCATTAATAATTTTTCTTTCCCCTTAAATGAAAATCAAACAAAATAAGGGGTTTTTTCAAAACCTGAAAACATGAAATTTTTAGATATGTCCCCAAACTTTTTTAATAAAAATTTTTACTGTAAATAACCCCTTGTTTTTAAAAATTATGGATGTGTCACAGGGTATAATTAATAATACACTCCTGGCGTATGTTCGTCAATTTAATATAATACGAAGAAAAAGCCTGAAAACATAAATACAATGTACATGATTAAAATACTAAAATATTAACAATAAAGTTGATTAAAATGTACATAAAATATACCAATACAAGAATTGAGCGATGCAAATAAGAATAAATTTCAAGTAAATGAATAAAATGAAAATAATCTTACCACAGCGCCTCCATACAAAAAAATAAATAACTGAATAATAAGTTATTTCCTATCAAAAAATCTATTAAAAAATTATAGAATCAATGTAAGTACAACTGTATCTACACTCGTAAGAGAATAAAGTTGAAGTGAGCTGGAGAGCTATGAAAAAAACGCAGTCTAAATTAGCAAACAAAACCAGCGTAAGAATTATTTTAATAACTTGCAATTTTCATTTTGAAAGAAAAACATGTTGTTTTTTTTTTCTTAAGGAATTACCATAATCATGTTTCATATAGAATGAAATTTAGGTAAATAACCTTAACATTGATTTAAAACAAATAGTGGCTATTTATTTTCTCGGTTACTATATATAATACCAGAAGGAATAGTACTCACTAATCTGTAAAATACCCTTCATAACTGGATGAAAGAAAAGAAATCTACGTCTTCACTACGAAACATAATTATCTCTCTATGAAGTTAATTTAAGTTAGGTCTCGCCAGGGACTTTGGATTCATTTTACTTTTATGTCAGGAATTCGAAGCTCTTCAATTGGTGGTTCTACTTGCCTTAAATTATGCACAGAGGGGCACAAGAGGTCTTCCTCAACCAGAAAAATCTGGAAAGATGCCATATGATCTACGACTTCATACTCAACCCCCGAATATAATAATAATTATAATAACAATAAAAATAATAATAATAATAAAGCGTTTTGATACTATTATATTATATCCCGGACTAGCTATTACTGCTATTAATAATAAAAAGATATAACCACCGACGGTATGCAGGGCTCATCGACAGATGGACCGGCCAAGATTAGTTCAGTATACCCCACCACAATTTTGATGTGCAGAGGGTGTAAAATGTAACAACAACAGCAACACAGGTGTAGAAAAATATTTAAGTCCTAACGAACCATTTCAATATTGATTTCAATTGTCTATACATGTAGCTGTTTATAACTTCATTTAATCTTACGTTTCGATTGAAAAGAAGCACGTACATGTTATGATGCAGATTTTCAAATTTTACAATAAATCGTGTGCTTTCTAAATAATTTTTAAGAAATAGTTTTAATATCCAGCACTAATAACTTCACTTCAATTCAAACTTTTGTCCATGAACTTATTTAAAAACACCTACAAATCATATTTTCTTATTATTTTAACATGAAAAATAACGATAAAAAGATGTCACAAAATTGTATGTGAATTACGTTACATAAAAAAACCCAAGAGAGTAATTCTTAAAATAAGTGATATAAATGTAAATCATCAATTATTAAAATATAAAAAGACCTAAATTACACAAATGAATATCAATAATTTGATCCAAATAAATAAAATCTAAATTGTTAGCCCATCAACTAGAAATTTACGTTTTGACATTAAAGTGACATAATGCTCATATTTTCATAGTCAAGTGGAGCTAAATTGACTTTATATTTCAAAAGATTGACTGTTAAAATGGTGTTAGACCAACAGGTGATATTTGAAAATGTTTAGGTCTGCCTTAAATATAAAAAAGACTTCCCCACTTTTTTTATAAACTAAACGTTACACGTAAATTCTAATGGATATTCACCGAAAATTCCATAATTAGCCGGGTCTGTGCGTTATTTATTGTTTTTGTGAAGTCAATTATTCAATCATAAGAAATTATTGCAAAATGAAAACTTATTTATATATTCACATGGTCACTCACTATATACCCTTGGATGGGCATAATGTCACTTTAAAAATGTGAATTACGTTTACCTTCCTATAGTTGCAGCTTATTACAAGCGCGTTATATTCGTTTATTTTCACAATGCTGGTACATGCTTCTTCCAAAACAGATAATTTCAGAATCTCTACCTGAAGCATTTCAGAAGGCCTCAGCGTCTTATAAAATCACAAACTCCTCACAGTGATTACCTCCCTTGGCAGAATTGTAATCACTGCCTTCACAGACGTCACATGATGATGAAAGTCACATGACGTAACGTCGAAATTCAAATGTAAATATCGATCGTAACAATGAAAAACTAACGTCATTTTTCTCTTTCTGTTTTATTTTTAACTTTTCGTACCTACGTCCGTTATGTTTCATCAAACAATTATCAATTAAAAAGCTAAAAAATATCAAAATATTGATATTTCAATGTTTGTGATGGCAGAGATCTCTGTACTGATAAGGGGAGATCACTGCGTATGAGATTGATAACATCCGTGAACTACGTTACAGTGAAGTACGTAACATGTACTTTAACGAATATCAACGAACAGCAACTATCCCGCATAATAAACTAAAATTGATGACGAAAGTTTTTACTGTGATGTAATATATGCCTAAAATCGTCATTTCCGAGTGTAAACAGTATTTCTTGGAATCGAGTATGGTCGCAGAGATTGCAGAAAATAACAAGTATTTAATTTTGATAATACATATGTATTGCTAATTTTTTTAAAAAATGTAATTGATATGTTATTTGTACTTTATATTGCTTTGTTTAATATTGTGATATTTAAATGTTTTTGGGTTTTTTTTTGCATATCATAGAAGCTATTGGTATGAAAATTATTGTAACGTAATTCACACCATACTAAATATCCTTTTTTTACAGATTATGGTTCGTATGACAAATGCTGAGCGACAAAAGAAGTATATGGAGAAACAAAAGCAGCTCAAAGGGAAAGATTATTTAAAAAAAGAATCAAAGCTGGTGAAAAAATACTATGTCCCCACAGACGAACTAAGAACAAGGAAACTTGCAAAACGCCGGGAAAAGATAAAAAAATGTATGAAGAAAAACAGTGATGCTATAAAATCGCTTTAAAATGCAGTAAATTCTTCAAATATAATAACTTCCCTTTCAAGCGTAGACACTGGTCCGTGTGATTCAACTGTTTTGGATTCAGAGTTGGAACATGACCCTGGTACATAAAGAATGACTTTCAAGTTCCAGTCAATAACAGAAAGATAAAGGCAAATTATCCAAATACAAAATGACTGAACGCTTACAAGAAATTGAAAATCATGATCGAAAAAGTTGTTGATCTTCAAAGAAGGAATTCTAGTCTAAGGAAAAGGCTCGAGAGACTTAAAAAGAAAGAAAACTAAAGTTCTTATACAAACGAAATCGATAGTAATAATCTCACAATAAAGAACAAAACCAAAAACGAAATAGAAGAACTTTATGTAACGCCAAAGTCAAAGAAATAAATTTTCAGGCGTCTGCATTTTCAAAATTGCTTAGAATCAGAGATGAAAATAACAAGCAGCAACAAACAAAGCAGTAAAGCATGGATCCGTGTGCTTGGAGGAAAAATAATTCAAAAATATAAAATGAGCAGAAACCTTGCCACATACACAGGTATTGATCGAAGGCAAAATAGAAGAATTAAAAATGGTATGAAAGAACGCGTAGAACGGTTATCTGAAAAGAGAAGAGAATTAAGAAGAATAATTACAGACTTAATGGAACGAGATGATGTTAGCGCATGTTTACCTGGAAGAAAGGATAGCAAAAATGTAGGAAAAAGTACAGAAACAAGAGAGGGTTTTGAACGATTATCTGTATAATCTGCACCTAAAATTCAAGACTGAGAATGATTCATCGGAGGTTAGTTTGACTACATTTAGTCGTAAACTTACGCCCACAAAACGTGCAACTCCTGCAATTTTGTAACAGGAAAACATGTCTCTGTCAGCGACACCAAAATATGGCTCTGAAATGTAAAGCTCTAAGAGACATAAAAGTTATTTCTACAGACAGTCCTGACGTCTTAACAGAAAAAAATGAATGATTTAGATATCTTGAAAAGAAATATACTTAACAACGCAATTACATTTCCTGAATGGCAACGGTATAACAGTGGTAAAAAAAGAGAAGAGAGTTCAAGAGAATGCAGATAGTAAATGTTGAATAAGGGCGACTTTTATACAGAGAATGCAGAAAGATCTGGCATATTTTAGACAGCACATCATAAGAGGAAAGGCCCAGTATGAACAATCTAGATTACTTAAAGAAGATCTCCCCGGTGACCATGCCATATGTCATATGGATTTCGCAAAAATTATTCATGTTCTTTTGCCAATGAAATCCAGACAGCATACTTTGATAAAAGTACCGTAACCTTACATCCTGTATTTTGTATTTTAGAGATAATGAGACGGGTGAAATTAAGCATATATCTAATGTGATTGTTTGAGACTGCAACTACAGTATATGCAATAATGATTGAAGAAGGTTTTGAATGTGGAGAAAGAGATATTGCCGTCCTGCAAGATGATACATTACATGGACCGACTCTCCAACGTCACAATATCGGAATCGCTAGATATTTTCGATAGTTGCAAATCATGATAAGAGCTTCTCATGTATTCAGGCAGCATGATTGTATTTTGAAGCGGGACATGGGAAATGCCCTGTGTTGGAGTTGGGGGGCACAGCTAAGCGCCTATTCGACATGGCTGTTCGTCGTCATAAGGCCGTGATCCAGAACGGAGAAGACTTTTTCAAATGGGGGAATGGTCAAGAAAGTTCCAATTTGAAATATATATTTGTTGATAAAAGTGAGTGCGATGAAGCGAAATAAGAAATATCTGATATGACAGTGAAACCCATTAAAAGGTACTCTTCAAATTCATGCAGTTTGTACCTCTGGTGACGGCAAAATAGCAGCAAGAGAAACCTCATTTTCATTTTATGATTGAAGGTAAGAATTCATTCAAATGGCCATCAACTGCTGATTCTGTTTGGATCCAAGGGGAGGAAATTCTGTGTTCCGTCCGTGATCCTGTAAAAACTGGGAAAACAAGAAACATATACAAGTTTGATGAGGAAGATATTGGTTGTGTCGTGGGTTTCTTTAAATAGATTTGTTTATAAAGAGAACACTTGAACATCCATTTGCAATGATTATGTTTATAAGAGCTATCATTGATTTAAAACCCTTTTCAAGAAAGTATATTCTAAATAATCTTGTTTTAAAGGGAACACTTGAACATTCATTTGCAATGTTTA
This sequence comes from Ruditapes philippinarum, assembly GCF_026571515.1. Taxonomy (NCBI): domain Eukaryota; kingdom Metazoa; phylum Mollusca; class Bivalvia; order Venerida; family Veneridae; genus Ruditapes; species Ruditapes philippinarum. The sequence goes on along the minus strand of NW_026854370.1, from coordinate 10,219 downwards.
TAAGAGATATCATTCATTTAAACCATATTCAATAGAGCAAAGACAATTTTAACTTGTGAGTACAATGTTTCGTTCTCAATTGTGTTTCATTGTTTAATTAGATGTTTGTGAATTACGTTACATAATGAAAATTATTTCGTGCGATCAATGCAGAAAACTGTTTAAGCAATGGTACATTACTATAATTTCTTAAGTATTTACAAATGACTTATGATAAAGATGAAAGCCAAATAATACAAAAACAAAATTTTTATTTATCATACTGTAGTATATCAAGACTTTAGTGAATTTATTTCTCATTTATGATGTAAAAATGACTTTGTTTTATAATCAACTGTACCATTTATAAGTTGAGCTTCTTATGAAAAGTAGAATGTTGTTTTAATATAGATCACATGAAATAAATTTGTGTTTTATTATCTTTTTTCTTCTCCATTATACTTTACTCTTATAATGTATATAACGTGAATTACGTTACATTTAATGTTGTGTTTTATGAATGAAATAAAATCGATAATAATTTTATTATCACAACTTTAAGTAAAACATAACTTTATGTCTGCAATTTGATAAATGTGAATTTTATATCTAAATGAATCAACGATATGAACAGATATTGCCTGATTAAATAAGTTTTCATTTATAACATGCATATCTATATAAGGTCAAGAACATGAAAATGCGCGAGTTACTTGTATGATTTAGAGCATATGAATGTTATCGTATGGTGAAACGTATTGACATTGCAATTGCTTTATCGATAGCTGATATTCAATTAAAATGTCGGATTCAAATGGCACATGCTAGTTTTGTTTATGAACATGTAACGTAATTCACCTCCCGAAATGGTCGCTTATGAAATCTATAGTATATTTATGCATATATAACATTTGTCGCGATGTTTTTTCCTTGGTTTTTGGTTTATATAGCATCATGTTAATATTTAATCAACTTTAGTAGCGAAAATGAAACAAAATATTAGCGGTGCCATGCCAATTCGCAAACTTTTTTTTCTCTCTCATATGGAACAGAATTAGTACATTTATTCAATCTACAATGAAAACCTACCTTTTAATTGCTGAATAACATGATGCTTAATGATTATACTGAATGCACTATCATGCAATTGCAACTTCATGTGTACTTTCCTGAACAATCTGACATACTGACATATTTTAATATGCTGTTTGTTTAATTAATCTTTCTTAAATGACAGCGTAAAATTATGTTCTTCGTTTTAAAGAACCTTCTTTACTTGTTATTGATATATATAACTAGATGCAAAATGGTTAGGTCCCGAAAATACACTTTGCTAAAAATCAGCCACTTACATTGTCTACACTATTTCACCAGGAATAATTGATTTTGATCATATTCTTCAATTTATTTCAGGAATAGTTTATTCAAAACTGTGATTTTATCGCCCAATAAAATCACTGTTTGGAGTTCATATGCGAGGAATTATATCACGAGGGCGTAACCCGAGTGATATAGATTATGATGCGCATCCGACCGACAAACAGTTTTTTATCAAGACAGTAGTTTTATCAAGCGATAAAATCACCGATTTGGATATATTATTTCGATTCTTACACGACATTAACAAATGAATGCTGCCTATACCTGATTATTAAGCTGAATTGCGTCTGATTTGTTTTCGTACTTATTTCAGCGCGTCACATTTTAGTGGTTACGTCACGTGTATAATGATTACGTGACATGTCTAAATATAGAACGTCAACAGTGATTTTATTGCATAATAACATACACTTTCGGTCCTTCTATGTTCAATAGGGGAAAATGCGGGTCGTGTAAGAATTGATTTTAGCGCTCAATAACATCACTGTTTGGAGTTCGGATGCGACGAATTATATCACAAGGGCGTAGAATCGGAATAATATATCCAAATCATTAGTACAAGTCTACAAATATTGTTATGCGAATGATCCGCTTCAAAATACGACTTTACTTAACCGGAAAAGATAACATCGAGGTGGATTAGTCGGTAAAAAGAAAAAAAATCGTAAAATATCATTTACATTTAACACAACGAATAGTGGCTCGTTTGGATTATAATCCTTTAAACTGTATAAAATAGATTAATGTGTTGTGAATAGCGATTTCGGAAAATAGTAGCATTAAACATTTATAATAGCTACAATATAGTAATATTTAAACTTGTCCTCTACAAGAAGTATTATTCTTAGGATTTTATATTTGGCCAACATTTTTTGAAATGGTAATCCTTTTTTACTCATTTTGTTGCATTCACAGTCTATGTCATTGGTACAGCTCAGTTATTTTTAGATATGATCATTCCTCACTTCAAATTAGGTAAACTCGCGTACGTAGCTAGTAAAGATCGCGTAGAGGCATGCTTGTTCAAAATATGGCAAAGTCGCCCTACAAGAGGTCGCGCTTTTTAAGTTTTTATTTTTAAGAGAAATCTGTATATAAACACTGAAAATGTCATTTAAAACTCGGTCCTTGAATAACAAATGAAAACATGATAATAAAATCAATTAAACTAAATAATAATCAATCTATACTGTTAAAAGGATTATACTGTAACATAAGCCTGAAATATTACTTCTTATTTATGTATCTATTTTTTTGAAAGTCATAATTAACTGAAGATGATTGTTAAAATTAAAAGTGACTGTTTGACAAACAATTGAAACACTACCCAGAGCATTATTTAGTCTAGTGCACTAGAAGTACACATGTAGTGCACACCAAGTGCACTTTGTGTAACTTTGTGCAACCTTTAGTGTGAACGCAACTGTAGTCCAAATGAACCACTTTTCGAAGTGTTAAATGTACCGTACATTTAAATGATATTTTCCAAGTTTTCCTTTTATCGATTTTTCCACTTCGATGTTTCGTAAATTCCTCGTTTACGGAAAGTATTTTAAAGCGGAGCATGCGCATAGCAATTATTGTAGACTAGTTCTAATGTTTAAGGCTATAAATGAAATTCATTTACTTCAATTTAATACGCCAAAAATAGGTCTGACGACCTCTCTCCAATAAAGTAATATTGCATTATCTTCTACTGAAACTTAACTTCTCTCCTGGACAATTTATATGTATAGTACTTGGTACATATTTATATATGCACAAAAGATACTATTGTATGGTCACAGCGGTTTTTGTACGGGAGGCGAAAAAAGGGGAAAAAAATCGCAATTTCCCACGCAGTGATCTCCCCTTACAGGATTACTGGCCGTAGCGTAATTTCGTTGATCTCGAGTTATCGCCCCTTAACAATTCACAATCGCTGGACATTGTTTAAATTGTTTAATATAGAATTTGAGATGATCAAACATAATCAACTAAACATCAGAGATCGAGCTTTATTTAGCATAAGTTATCACTCAATGAAAGACCATTTAAATTGAATGAAATAATGCAAAATGGAATCAATCATATAATGCAAGTTTAAATATCATAATACAAGGTAGAATCAAGCATAATGCAAGTTCAAAGGTTATCAAACAAAACAGAATAAATGCATTAATTCTGCTCTACACTCTGAAGAATCACAAATGAATTGTCATTTTGCAGAAACACCTTTTTTGGCATCTGCAAGGGACACATTTCGCTCCGCGAGCTTCATACTCTGAAGAATCACAAATAAATTTTCATTTTGCAGAAACACCGTTTTGGGCGACGGCCCGGGACACATTTTCCTCCACGAGCTTCACATAAACCTTTTTCGAATTTGCTTGATCCAACCCTAATGACGTCATGGCATTTGCCTCTTTTGTTATTATAACTGCAGTAACGAGCATTTCCTTCTGAAAACATCAGCATCAGGAACATTGCTAACATAGATATAAATTTGATAATTCCAAACAGCTTCATTTATTTTCTCTGGTTTGAGACGCAAACTGTAAAGTATATCCGCTTTGCTTGTTTTCAAGATCTGAAAAAAGAAGAGCACAAAACAATTGAAATTTTGAACTTTTACCATTTACAAAACAAACAACAGTTTTATACCTATAATTGATATTATCTATATATTTTACCTGCTAGCATTTAACTATTTAAATGTAATTTTTTGTTAAATTTTGAGCGTACTTCCACGATTCTTTTTCCTCTGTAGAAAATTTTATTACTTATTATTCCGTGATTATAACGACTTTGCCGATTAATCTTGAATTAAATGAATTCCTTGCGTTATTTCTCCTGACTACTTTTCCACTCACATGCTATAATGAATGAAAATGTTGACGGCAACGAAATACATTGACACATGCATGTCTTTTGATTTTAGACCGGAAGTGGTTTTATATAATTTTTACTGTTCGCCAATGTTTGTCTGCCAATAAAATCGTTATATTTTGTATAAAGAATTCGTTCCTCAAAAGTTAATTTCTTAAAACTCTGTATATAACCCATACAAATCGTTCTTTTGAATTATGAAAATTTTGTGATCATTCATAAACCATGAATATTTATTATGCATAATTATGTCATGAATATTCAAGATTAAACGCATATATTACCTTATTATGATATTCATCTGGAAGTATCTTGTGTTTTTAAAATCTACAACACTTTTTCGTATATTTATACTATCAAAGGGGGAATTCCAATCAGTTTGCCATTTATTTTAAGGATATATTCTGCGAATCGTGTTGTAATTATTCGAAGTCAGGGAGATAATTAGGTTATAAGTGGTAGTTAAGTGCCAGTTTCATTACATAGTTAATTCCTGAACATGAATATTTCCTTGTAACACTTATACAATTTAAGTAATTTACTAATTAAAAGAATAAGACATTATATTTGAGGAACATGTGTTGAGTTTATATCGCAAGTAGTATATGATTAATTATCTGTGAGTCACTTATATATGTCTCAGAGACTTTTTGTTTTTATTTTGTTCTTTTTTCAAGAATTGTCCGTTTTACACACATACGCGTTTTGTATTACATAATACATTTATATCTGTGTAATGTTATCATTGCGTAAAATATTTATCTCTAAATGATAAGCAAACATTTAGTTTATACTCTATACAAGTCTGAAATTGCTAGACTTACTGCCAAAACCTGTTATTTTATTCTACAAGTTTTATACGATTTTCCATATGAATAGTTTTCAGGATCATTTTCATGTTGTAGTAAGTCATTTAGTCTTTGTATATTTTGTATAATAAAGTATAAATATATTTTGTTATATTTACTCGATGTTAGGTGACCAAGTCAGGAGACAGCATTTGTCACAAATGACAAGAGGGATACGCTTCACTCAATGTTGTAATCTGCTAGGAATCCTACTTATATATTGACAGTGTTGGTTGTACTGGTTTATCATAATGCTTTGGACATTTATTGATAATATTCAACACTAAGCTACGTAATGTCGAACCGTGGGTCCGGGGCAGTTAACTCGTATTCGGGGCCAATAACCCTGACCTATTGTGTCATTTTTCTGCACTTTGAAGTTCACTCCTAGTGCACTAGACAATTATGAACTGGACAGTGTTTCAATTTACAATCAACTTTAATTTTAACAACTATCTTCAGTTTATGACTTTCAAAACAAAATAGATACAGTAAAAAAGAAGTAATATTTCAGACTTTTGTTACAATATAATCCTAAAACTGTATAAATTGATTAAAATTACTATTATTATTATTATTGTTATTATTTAGTTTGATTGATTTTATTATCATGCTTTCACTTAAACTTCTTATTTATTATTCAAGCACAGAGTTTTATATGTCATTTTCTGTGTATGGACAGATTTCTCTTTTAAAAAAAGAGACGAAAAAAGCGCGACCTCTTGTACATGTTGCGCGACGGAAAGCTAATTCTACGCGATATTTACTGGCGCGCAACAGTTAGCTCCATACGCGATATTACCTAATTTGAAGTGAGGAATGATCATATCTAAAATATCTGAGCTGAACTGTGAATCCAAACAAAATGAGTAAAAAAAGATAACCATTTAAAAAAATGTTGGCCAAATATTCCATCCTAAAAACAATACTGTTGTAGAGGACTAGTTTCAAATTTTACAATATTGTAGCTATTAAAAATGTTTACTGCTACTATTTTCCGAAAACGCTATTCACAACACATTAATCTATTTATACAGTTTAAAGCATTATATACTGAACGAACCACTGTTCGTAGTGTTAAATGTACATGTAAATGATATTTTCCGAGTTTTCTTTTATACCGACTTGTCCACCTCAATGTTATTTTTTCGTTAAGTAAAGTCGTATTTTGAAGCGGATCATTCGCATAACAATATTTGTAGACTGGTACTAATGATTTTAGGGTGTAAATGAAATTCAATAGCTTCAATTTTCAAAATGTATGCAACCAGCATTCATCCTCAACACTGTGGAGAGGTCTGATTGTAGACTATTTCTAATGTTTAAGGCAATAAATGTGATTTATTTACTTCAATTTGATACGCAAAAAATGGGTCTGACGACCTCTCCAAGAAAGTAATATTGCATTATCTTCTACTGAAACTTAACTTCTTTCCTGGATAATTTATATGTTTAGTGCTTGGCACATATTTATATATATTCACAAAGGATACTGTTGTCTGGTCACCGTAGTTTTTGTACGAGAGGCGAAAAAATTAGAAAAATTCGCAATTTTGCACGCAGTGATCTCTCCTTACAATATTACTGACCGTAGCGTAATTTGAAAGTTTCTTTGATCTCGATAATAGACTTTTCGCCCCTCAACAATTCACAAACGCTGGACATTGTTTAAATTTGTTTAATACGGGGGTGGAACACCATGTGTATCTCGGTAAAAAGTATATGCGTGAATTTCCGCTGCTCCAAACGTGAAGCATAACACCAGATATGACTGTGAAAATAGGTCAATCGCAGGGTAAGTTTTTTAAACAGTTATGTAAAATTCAATCCATTTTTTTCAAAGAAAATCGGAATGTGTTTTTACCCACCTGACTCTCCTCTATATTACCTATCTTTGATTTCTATGCAAAAATATCCCGATGAAGACTGCATAGAAATCAAAAACAAAAATGGGTTGAAACGCACCTACCTACCTACCTACCTACCTATCTATCTGTACACGTACATGTACATTCATTTAAATACTTATACAAGATGTAAATTTTATTAAACGTAGCCTTTGCAGGGTATTATTAAAATAAAATTTAGACAAAAATTAAAAAAATTAAGAAGAGGTAAATTCAAAATCATTATCGATTGTTCATAATTTTTTTATATCGTTAATTCAAAAAGAAAAATTATGTGTTGTTTTCATTAATATTAATCATTTAGTTTTTCTTCCTTTTGGTAAATGCACTGCTGGAGACCAGGTAGATTTTGCATAAGTGTTGTGACTAGTAAGAAAGATAACCCAAGTAGGGTTTAAAGTTCAAGAAAAGAGATAAAACATGACCACTCTGTTTTAGTAGTAATGTAAGTTACTTCAATATTCATTTGTAGTGTCAAGCTTGTGAAATACAGATTAACCATTTTAGTCTTTTTAAAATCACAGGGTCGAACAACGAAAATGGCAACCATCCAGGCTCCGGTGAGTGGTTTAACTCGTATATTCAATTGCCCACAGGGACCAAATTTCTTATTCTCAAATAATATTTTGATAAAATGAACTGTTCCTTTTTCGGTAGCCTATCTTGTCAGACTGAAACAATCTGGATAACTTTGCATTGCAAAGTGCATTAAAAAGGAGTATTATTTTTTTTTAATGTTCGTAGAATCTTTATTGGTTAGACATGTGTGCAAAATATTGAGTTATTCATTTATCGATAAATCGATGTTTTACTTGACATGTTAGATAAACTCAATCAGAGTTCCTCTAAGCTAAAGTTGTCATAAGAAATAAGTAGCTGTGCGCTTAGTATTTAGTTTATAAATTAACGTATTGAGATGGAAAGAAATTATTATGGATTTCTTCAAGAAAGTGAAAGACAAAAATGCTTTTTGTAGAGGTCAACTGCATAGTCATGTTTAGTGAAGTTAAACAGACAGTAATGTGTTGTTTTTTTTTTAATTTGATCAAATTAACAGAAACCACCCACTGTGTTAAAATTTGCTTTTTACTGCTGGTGAATTCCATTGAATTTTTCTCATTTGTAGTTTATCTACAGCAAAACCATATATGATCCGGTAAGTAGATATCTAATCTAACTTTTATCTTTATCTTAACTAGCTATTATCTACATGTATATCTAAACTAGATATTATCTATATTTAAATTAGCTATATACAAATGTATCTAAATTAGCTATTATCAAAAAATTATTACTACCTTATTAATATCTTTTATAAGTTTAATGCATATTGTTATACGGATTCCGGAGCGCGCCCCGATTTGGAGATATGCTAGAGGACTGATAAATAAAAATCCAAGATTTAAATTTTGAAAACATTTATTCTTTATTCTGTGACAGTCAAGATGGAATATATGTTTAATATTACAATACATTATAAATGATTATAATAATTATTTAGTAATTGCAATATTTAAATTAACAAATACATGGGGAATTAAACTATAACTCGCTTTGCATGTGAGAAGATACCGAGATCTTGGTCGATGATAAAAATCCTTAATCAACCGATACTTATAAAATGAACTTTTAAATAGCTTTGAAATGAAACTGATGATTGAATAAAATCAACTATATCAATATAAATTATGTGAAAAATATTACTTATGGAACAATTTATTAATAACTAAAATAATAGTATTTTTTTACAAATTAATTTGTTTTAAGTAAAAAACTTTGATTAAACATTTCTTATAAAGCAAAAACTAAACTTTATACATTATCTTATGACAATTTACTTTACTTCTACAATAAGAAATATTACAAGATCTCAGTTATTTAAGTTATTAAATGATTATTTAATATGCAAAGTATTGAAAAATCTGCAAAATATATATATTAAAACATATTTGAGAGAAACAGCTTAAGATAAGATAAAACATATTTCTTACAGTGAAACATTGAATGAAGAACAGCAGATATATAAAAAATAAATAACTCAACATACCTGATAAATAAAAATCCAAGATTTAAATTTTGAAAACATTAAATCTTTATTCTGTGACAATCAAGATGGAATATGACTTCACATAATTTGTGACAAGTATATATACAAACAAGAAAGTGAAGCAGAATTAATCATAAAGGAAGATATTGACACATCTTAAAAAGGGAAAGGAAATAAAACAATCACATAGACAATAGATATGTGATGGCAGATCTTATAATTATTCCCTAAGGGCTTAAAATCTTGATCATATAAAAATTATTAACACCTAGAACCATTAACATCCCTTTATATTTACCTTTAAGCAGGATATATTAATTTTGCGTTTTAATCTGTAGATTTAATCTTAGTTATAATTTAACCTTGACACATTGAATGTGAAACGTAACAATAGTTGAAATAGAAATAATCGCGTACCCAATTAAATGAATAAGAAAAAAAACTTAAGTAAGAAAAAGAAGTTAATATTTACAAAATAAATTATACATTAAAGTATATGTGCATTAACTGTTTAAGGCTTACAAAACAAAAAATATACCAGACAAATTTAGATTATAACAATATATTTAATGTTAAGCATCCGTCCAAATTAAAAAAAAAACAGATTTAATATGACATTTTAAATTTTGTTTTTGTATGACTATTAGCATATAAATTTCACAATACAGAGGACACCATTTAACTACCAACTTGATTGACTTTATCCAGGGAAAGTATTTTCTATCAGTGGTATTCCATTTAAAGATGCAAAGAGGTAAAACAAAACTTAGTATTATGAATAGTGATTATATATAAATTCTATTGTAAGATTTGACCAAAGTTAAAAAATCTCAACTGCAGTTTTGTGATAAAAATTATCTTACAATGCACAAACCGTCACATATTATGAAATACCATAATAAGTGTATCGTCTTTTTCAATAGCTTTTCTATGAATGTAAAAGGGGAAAACAACACTGCATTCCGCTTTGACGTACGCTTTTTTAGTGAGAACAAAGGTGTGATAGTTAGAAATTCTAAAACATCAGGTGGCGATTGGGGTGACGAGGAAATTAATTTGAATGGACCATATCCTTTCATAAAAGACAAGTTTTTTGAAATGGTCATGCCTGGTGGGCGATTTCTGTTACAAGGGGTACTTACTTCTTTCACTGGAAATCTATGTATTTATTATTTTTATTTTTTTCAATT